>NC_084751.1:47970082-47992382 GCF_033978785.1 Entelurus aequoreus
AAACAAGAGTATGACCATAATAGAAATGCTTGTCAATGAAATTAAATTACATTATAAAATGTCATACGAGAAAAACATTAATAAAGTTGAAATAAATGATTGTGACAACTAAAACAAAATTCCCCAGCCGCCAATGATTAAGATGCATTCTCATTTTAGGCAAAGTATAAGACAATACTTTCTTAACAGTATAATTGTAACCAGGAATAAGTCTCAAGTACAATATTCAAATACTAACATGTTGGGTAGACACAATTTGCTTTTATTCTGAATCCAGTGAAACAGATTGGTGGTTTTAGCTGATATAAAGACTTTCAGGTGTTTATGTTGAAGTATTTGCAGACACTTTAATCCAAAGCGACAAACATCAAAATACATATAAAACAATCACTTAGAACATGATCATTAAGGAAGAATGTAATACAAAATATCAATAGAAAGTGTCAAGACAGAATAACTCTCAACAGAGATACAGTCTATAAGAAAAATAGATATCTAATGTATTCATACATTGTTTATGTAGCATGTATATATAACCTCATCATATTGTTTCTCAATTTAAAAAATAGCTGACCGTTTTTTTCCCCTTCTCTGAGATTATATTCCCAGTTTTGATCTGGTCACTTATACCATATAAGAATATTCTATTACTGTTAAGCAAACTATGAATAATAAAAACATGGTTCCTTTATCATAGCTACACGTATGACAAAAAAGCGCGTGAAAATCAGTGGTATTCAGTGAGGTAAGATGAATTAGAGTTCATTGCTCCTGCCAAATGAATTGCACTGAGTGGAGCGGATCACCACTCCAAGATGGCGGCCCCGCGTCTCGTCAGCGCCAGTAGGCAGTAGCGCTCCATGCTGCGTACCCTCAGAACATGTCTGTGGCGCGACATCTTCTGCTCATTTACGGCCACGGCATCCGGGGTACAAAGACGAAGAAGAAGTTGCCAGCATGGCGTTTACTCTTTATTCTCTCATTCAAACTGCTATTCTCTGCTTTAACGCCGTCGCCGTGTTGCACGAAGAAAGGTTTCTCAGCAAAAGTAAGTAGCATTTGCTGTTTAAATAACATGGAATGTACATTTAAATGGGATATCGGTACTGACTTGGAGGTAGCTTAAAAGGCACACTGGGTGTTGTTGAGACAGTTTACAGTTGGACCACTTTGACATAAAATAACATACTTTCACAAACTGATCTGCATCATACTGTATTTACTGAAAGGTGTCTCTATTTCTTCTCTCTTGTTGCTAAAGAAGGACACCAACATATTAGAAACAGTAGCCTATGGATGAGGGCCGACATCCGGGCAACTGAGCTACATACGGGTTCTTCGAGCCATAGCAACCAGACTGGCGTTGAAAACAAACCGTCGCCATTACTCTTTAACCTGTCGACCTACGCTGGTTAAACCCGTCATTCTGCCTCCAAAATGCCGAAAAACGGTGTTGTTTTTGGTTGTGCTAACCACAACTGGAAACAGGGAAAACAAAGGTTGTATTTTGTTCTGCCAAAGCGTGATAAAAGCCCACAGAGACGAGACAAATGGCTCGCAGCTTTACACCGGGAAAACGAGGACGGTTCTCACTGGAGTCCCCCAAAGTCCCGGGTCGTGTGTTCGGATCACTTCGTTTCTGGTAAACTTGGCTATACATCCGTCCTAATGTTGTACTTGTTGAATTTGTACCTTATAACGTTCGACAGCTGAAGTTGTTGTTGTACAAAAATAACATGCGGTATATACTATATAGTCTATAGCCTGGCTAGCTATTTTCGAAAAGCGGACAACGAGAGGATACTAAAGGCAGCGTTAAGATGGACACCACCGGGAAAACGTAAGCTAGGGCGGCCAAAGAACACCTGGCGAAGAACAGTTGAAGGGGAGCTGAAAGAGATGAAGCTTACATGGGGCGAGGCACAGAGACGAGCACAGCAGCGAGATGAATGGCGTTGAGTCGTCGAAGCCTTATTTCCCATCCGGGAAGAAGAGGATTAAGTTAAGTAAGTAATATACTATATAGTCTATAGCCTAGCTAGCTATTTTCGAAAACCGGTTTCGTTTAAATTTGCACTTAACAGTTGGGTTTTTAAAAACCAATAAACCCTATAATTTTCATGTTGCCAAATCTCTCAATATTTTATACACTAACACTTGATCTTGTTGTTGATAACTTCCGCGTCTCTTTCTTAGTAGCGCGCAGGCTAAGCTAACTAGCAAGCTAAGCTAAGCCTGAGAAGCTTTAAAGTTCACTGAGACGAGTCTGACACGAATAATACATTTTCGTTTTTTCACACGATATGCGAATAAGTAAAAATGCGTGAATGAAGGATTTAACGCCGACTTCCAAGCCACAACGCTCGTTAAATGCTTTTTCTGTCAATGCTGTGTTCGCTGTGAGCTGCTTTGTTTTCAACCAATTCCCGGTTGCTAGGGGATTGGTAGGCGGAAGTGACGTAGGTCCGCCCTCACCCATAGAGGTGGGAATCTTTGGGCATCTCATGATTCGATTATGATTACGATTCGATTAAAAATTGATAATTGATGCATCTTTAGTTTATGTATATTGATCAGAATCAGAATCAGAAATGCTTTAATAATGCCTGAGGGGAAATAAATAATAATTCTAAGCCCAGGCCTCTGGAGAGAGGGTCCAGACTGAGGCCAAGGGGGGGAAAAGCCTCATAGCCATAGCACACATAAGCATGTGTGTAAAAGGGGAACATCAAAGGACATTAATAGATGATGCAATACATACAGCTACAAAAGTAAAACAAAAACAACATATACACTGTGGTGGCCTCTCGGGTGTTCCAAACTAATTGTCTAGTCATAGTAACCAAAACTTGAAAATTATTATGTCTAGGTTACACCTACTAATGATGAAAAATTATATTTATCTACGATTAATTTTGAGTTAACTATGGACATACTGCGACTAAATATTCGTTTGACAGTTTGAGTATTAATACACAAAAAAAATGGTTTGCTTAAAGTATTTGTCCTGTGATTTATTCTGATTATCATCATGATATATTGCCCATTGCCCTAAACTCTGCACTTACCTGAACACTCACCACTTTATTACTTGCTTACCTCTGATAAAGATCTACTGTGCAATATGTTTTTTTTTTACATTTTATTATGTTTTTACATTTTAAATTGTTTTATTATTGTTGTTGTCTTAAGACTATTTTATGTAGGTTTGTTTTAAAAGCACTGAGCTGGATTGCTGTCCAATTTGGTTGTTTCCACACAATGACAACAAAGGTATTCTGATTCTGATTCTGATTCTGATCTTAAGAGTGTAAAATCGCAAAGATCCAAGTAAATTTACTGTACTTGGTATCGCATCGATACCAACACGTGTAGTATCATCCACCTCTGAAGCGGACTTAATGTTCTTTGTTTGTCTGCAGTCGCATCAGGTGTGGACCACGGAGTGTCGGGTTTTGGAGATGACCCAGGAGTCAAAGTCCAAGTCCTCAATCTCATCCGCTCCATCAGAACTGTCATGCGAGGTTGAGTTCCAAACAACTTGTTTATTTTTTTTTTTTAGTCACGTTATATCCTCTTGACACCCAGAAATATTATTCAATAATTGTCTTGGGTGGAAAAAAATATAAAATACTTTTTCCTGTGGGACAAAAGAACTGAATAATGATGTCAGCCATCATCTTTTCTACTGTTTTGTTCAAAAAAAAGATAAAAAGTTAAACGTTTATTTTGTAGTAAGTCTAATGTCCACCACAGAGGACATTGAACATTTGTAGTTTTTTATCTGTATATTAAATTTGAGTTTTCCAAACCACCTCAAGCTATAATAAAAAATATATATATATATTTGCATTTTATGTTCTTGTGTTTGATTGGACAAAACATTATTGAAAAGTGTTTGTGGAAAGGCTGTGAAAAACATGACTCTAAGGAGGATAAGCACGTTAACTATCACCTCATTTTGCTTTCTTTGTGTTTCTAGTGCCTCTTATCATCGTCAACTCAGCCTCCATCGTCCTGCTCTTACTTTTTGGGTGACGAGCAAGCATCAAAGACAAACTGTGGAGCCAAGGAAACATCTCCCTTACACACACACACACACACACACACACTCACACACACACACTGACTTTAAGGTCAAAGTGTTGTCTCACATTTTCAAAATCCTTCCAGTTTGAGCTGAATCTTTTTTTTGCTATTACAATGTTTCTTGTTATGGCACAATAATAAATAATAGATTTTATTTGTAAAAAAAAAAAAAAGCACTTTACATTGAGTAAACAACCTCAAAGTGCTACAGTGTATTAAAAAATATATATAATAAAAAAAAATAGAACAGCCAAATAGCTCGAACAAGTATGCATATATCTAAAAAAAGGCTTTTTTAAAAAGACGGGTTTTTAAGCCATTTTTAAAAGCATCCACAGTCTGTGGTGCCCTCAGGTGGTCAGGGAGAGCGTTCCACAGACTGGGAGCGGCGGAGCAGAAAGCCCGGTCTCCCACAAGTACATTTGTACCTCCACAAATACGCTCATAAACACATAATAATGGGACTGCCTGTGTACGTAGCTTGTCGTTACATCTCCGCACAGTAGATGGCGTTGTAACTCTTCTTCTTAACACACCTGGTCCTCCAGAGAATAAGGAGATGTAGCAGGAGGGACAACTTGTATATGTAGCGAGTATTCAGACCCCCTCTGGTTAGTATGCTATATATAAGTGATGTGTGCCAAATCTAGTGACTTGTTCATGGGTTGTAGGACACTAGTGGAGACTCTGGCATGAAAACACACGTCACATTTTAAAGGCTACTCAAGTCTTGACTGGGAAATTGACCAACAAAATGAAGCAACTGCAGGAAAGTTTCTTCATATTTCACAACATATTTGCTTTGCTTTTCGTGTTTTGTTTGTTTTTTACTCACTTTTTGTCGTCCTCACAGCGTCCGTAGACTTAACATGCACATGCGTCATGGCCAATTATACCCACCGTCATGAATAGATGGCAGTCCTGTGGGAAACTCTGTAGTTTTAGTAGTGAAGCATTCGGCCAAAGGGTGACGTTTTTGGGTGAGCTCGTTTTTGTATTAATAAGTGACAGTATATTATTATTATTATTATTACACTTGACACTAATTTGCTTTGTCATCTATAACACAAAAACTATGATGTCATTGTTTTCTTCAGATATCTTCACATACTCTATATTAAACTACAAAAGAGATTTTTTGTGTGTACAAACAATATCCTCTAAATCAGGGGTCACCAACCTTTTTGAAACCAAGAGCTACTTCTTGGGTAGTGATTAATGCGAAGGGCTACCAGTTTGATACACACTTAAATAAATTGCCAGAAATAGCCAATTTGCTCAATTTACCTTTAACTCTGTTATTATTAATAATTAATGATATTTACACTTAATTGAACGGTTTAAAAGAGGAGAAAACACGAAAAAAATGACAATTAAATTTTGAAACATAGTTTATCTTCAATTTCGACTCTTTAAAATTTAAAATTTAACCGAAAAAAAGGAGAAAAACTTAAAAAAAGAATTTATGGAACATCATTAGTAATTTTTCCTAATTAAGATTAATTTTAGAATTTTGATGACATGTTTTAAATAGGTTAAAATCCAATCTACACTTTGTTAGAATATATAACGAATTGGACCAAGCTATATTTCTAACAAAGACAAATCATTATTTCTTCTAGATTTTCCAGAACAAACATTTTAAAATAAATTCAAAAGACTTTGAAATAAGATTTAAATTTGATTCTACAGATTTTCTAGATTTGCCAGAATAATTTTTTTGAATTTTAATCATAATACGTTTGAAGAAATATTTCACAAATATTCTTCGTTGAAAAAACAGAAGCTAAAATGAAGAATTAAATTAAAATGTATATATTATTCTTTACAATAAATTTAAAAAAAAATTACTTGAACATTGATTTAAATTGTCAGGAAAGAAAAGGAAGGAATTTAAAAGGTAAAAAGGTATATGTGTTTAAAAATCCTAAAATCATTTTTAAGGTTGTATTTTTTCTCTAAAATTGTCTTTCTGAAAGTTATAAGAAGCAAAGTAAAACAATTAATGAATTTATTTAAACAAGTGAAGACCAAGTCTTTAAAATATTTTCTTGGATTTTCAAATTGTATTTGAGTTTTGTCTCTCTTAGAATTAAAAATGTTGGGCAAAGTGAGACCAGCTTGCTAGTAAATAAATAAAATTAAAAAAATAGAGGCAGCTCACTGGTAAGTGCTGCTATTTGAGCTATTTTTAGAACAGGCCGGCGGGCTACTCATCAGGGGCCGTACTTATCAAGCTTCTTAGAATGACTCCTAAGAAGTCTGCTAAGAGTTGACTTAAGAGTAAATAAATTATTCGCTGAAAGCTGCACTTAAAAGTTAGTTATCAAGCGTCTTACTCACACTTTCAGCGAAGTGTAGGACTGAATCTTAAGTGTCACACTCAGAGCCGAATTACGACATTACTATGTGCCGTAAATGGAATTTTAGGTGACGTCATTTCTGTGTCCATAGAAATGACCAATCACGGAAGGGAATCCGTTGTCTAAGAATAAAGAAATATCTTGGAAATATTTAAGTGGACAATGGGAGTGTATATTTTGACAATAAACTACAAAATAATACAAAACAAACTAGTCCCCGCCGGCACTCACGCTACCGCTCCCTCTCTTCTCTCGCCCACACACTCACTGACGTCACTCACCTCACGGCCACACACATACGCTACTGTCATAACATTTTCTTTCCAATTCATTAATTAGGCAACTCATTTGAAACTGGTGTGGGTGGCTCTATATATACTAGCCCACTGCAGACACATGCAGAAATCAACATGGAATCGAAAAGTATTAAATCTGTGACAAAAATAATACCCGCTCTGTCTAAACGATACCGTTTGATCAGCTGCTCGTCATCAAACAAGTCCAGAACATCGTTCCGCTCCCTGAATGTTCGCGCACGTCTCTCTCGCCTCAGTGCCATCCCCTGCTGGCAACTCCTAACCACTTAAGACACCTCTGAAGGTCTCTTAAATATCGTGGAGAGTAGGAGTGATTCTTAGACTTAAGAACGTTGATAAAAAGCTTTTATTCTTAAGTTTGAGAGTAGGACTAAATTTCGCAAATTCTCAGGACTTAAGTGTAAAATGGCACTCTAAGAAGCTTGATAAGTACGGCCCCTGGTCCTTACGGGCTACCTGGTGCCCGCGGGCACCGCGTTGGTGACCCCTGCTCTAATTTGTATGTACTGTATGTCGTAAATTGTACTGTCAGTATTTAAAAAAACAAAAATAATGTATTTCAAATGTTTAACCGCAGTATTGAAATGTTCAGTCATTATTGAGGCAGCTTCTCAAAGAATTGTGCCAAACTTGAGGAAAACATGTTTATATTATCTCTGAGTTGTTTATCTCCCAATAAATGGCATTTCAAACTTTGTAATATCATAATCCTTTGTGTGTCCAGCAGAAAAGCCCCCCCAAAAAATGTTTTCTCCCCTGTTGTAAATATTTGATCTCTGCGCTGACCCCCTGCTGCTCCCCCATAGGAATAATCCCTCATGCCAGGAATCATAACAGCAATTCCTGCCTCGCTGATTGCAACACATATTTGTACTAGCACTTATTCCAAATATGTGGCTGCGCTGGAGTTGCAAGCATATGTTTTCATCCTAGAGATATTCCCAGTGAAAGTCACTTTAATCTGTGATTAGGCTGAATGGACTTTTGGCTGTGAGCCATTTATTTGTGCACATTTGCCATTTTTGCTTCATATCTTAAACAATTACATGATAGGTTCATTTTTTAGCATGTTTACATGTCCGGAAAGGAGCAGGAAAAAGCAATGTGTTTAATTCCACTGCTTAAACTTATACTGATATTGTGTTCAGTTCCTGTATTAATCATGTTCTTATATATTTTGATGGAATTGTGTGTAAAAGTAGAATTATTAGATAGAAGATATGATGCATAATACCTTATTAAATTAAATGAATGGCTTAAGGATACAAATAACTTTAATATAATATGTTTTGCACAGTTCTAACATGCAATGCAGGAGCAGAGAAAAAGATGTATATTCACCATGTAGAGGTAACATGAGAAGAGGATTTATGGAAAGCGCTTTCTGGCATCCTGTCGAGAGAAGGGCTTTAATATTTTGCTATAATACCAGGCATCATAATAAATCTATCCTGCACTAATGCGATATGTCTGTTAGTTGTTAGTGGAATGGGACACATATGTTTTTTTCCTCTTATCACTAATGAGTGATTTAGTGGTTAAGGATAACACTCTTAAATGATTACAAGGTATTAAATTGATTGAGTAGAAAAAATACAAATTAAATGCCTTGATTGCACAAATATTGTGCATAGGAGGTTGTTTTGTTGTCTTTATTTGTCTACTTTTTTCTTTCCTTTTAATACTTTGTATTCTTTATTGTTATTATGTTACTATTTGTAGTACAATACGCGGAAACGCAAATTTTTTTTTTATTGTATTTGTTTATTTATTGAACAACAAACTTATATTTATAATTCACTCAACAGGTACAGATAGAGTATTAAATGTTAATAATAAAAAGACAAAAAAGGCTACCTAAATAATTTTAAATGTTTTTAACAAAAATATAAATTTAAGGGCTTTTGTACTCTTAATCATTCTCCAAGATTTGATTGATAATTGTAAACAATAATAATAATAATAATATATTTTATTTGTAAAAAGCACTTTACATTGTGTAAACAATCTCAAAGTGCTACAATGTATTAAAAATAAATAATATAAAAAATAAAAATAATATAAAAAATAAAAAGATAATAAAAATAAAAACTAGAACAGCCAAATAGCTAAAACTAGTATGTATGTATCTAAAAAAAAAAGGCTTAAAAAAACAAAACATTAAGCCAATTAGAAAATGTAGGCTTTACTTTTATAAATCGACATTTATGTGGACAACATTTTGCCTGGAGCATAATAATGTTGACAAATATTGCTATGTTACAGTCGTTTATTTAAAAAAAATCAAATTTGATCTCTTCTATATGAAATGCAAAGTCATTTCTTGCAAATAAGTATACTGTAGCTCGGGTATGACTTAAAATGACAATTTCTAACTGCGGGGGGCGCTAAGGAGCAAGAAAACACAACAACGTGTAATATACTGAAGACGAAGAAGACTTAAACCGGAAGCAGGACACAAAGTCACGCCATATTATATTGAAGACGAAAAAGACTTAAACCGGAAGCAGGACAAAAACGCGCCATGTTATATTGAAGACGAAGACTTAAACCGGAAGTAGGACAAAAACACGCGCCATATTATATTGAAGACGAAGAAGACGTAAACCGGAAGCGGGACCAGGCTTCATAAGAAGGTTAGCCAGGTAAACTTTATGCATATTATTTAATATTTATGTACAATGTTTCCAATCAGGCATGTCAAACTATTAAAACTATCGACATAGAATGACGTGTGCAGCTGGGATGGGCTCCGGTTACACCCCGTGACCCTGTAGGAGACAAGCTTTAGACAATGGATGGATATTGCTATAATTAATATTTGATAATACTAGTATCTGAGGGTTTGACTCATACTTTGACTTCCTCAAAGTTTTGTAATCAATCAGAAATAATAACTGCTAAGATGTGCCAAACATGTACAACTGTGGAGTGTTTTGCATTTTACCCATCATGCATTGTGATGAATTTAAGTGGGTGTACATTTGACATTTTTATGTTGCTTTTTTAATAATATCCACAAAGTTCAGTGAGCAGGTTGTGTTGTGTGTGACCATGTGTGTGTTTACTTTTTGTGTTCCTTTTTTTGCTTGTTTGGATTGCATCATATAAGTAAATGCTGTGCTGCACTCTCAAACTGTTTCTCTTAAGATTTTGATGTGGCTTGTGCGGCCCTTTTGAGACACTCATGATTTAGGTCTATATAAGTAAACATTGATTGATTGATTGATATTTGAAAATCATATTGCAATCAAATCATTTTGTGAGGCATCCGTAAACCGAGATGAAGTAAACAATGGACACGTTACAGTAATAATGCTTTTAAATCATAACTGAGGGCGGCACAATTATAAACTCTACCTAATACTGTATGGACATTGTTACTGTACCTAATACTGTATGGACATTGTTTCTGTACCTAATAATGTATGGACATTGTTACTGTACCTAATACTGTATGGACATTGTTACTGTACCTAATACTGTATTGACATTGTTAATGTGACTAATACTGTATGGACATTGTTACTGTACCTAATACTGTATGAACATTGTTACTGTACCTAATACTGTATGGACATTGTTAATGTACCTAATACTGTATTGACATTGTTACTGTACTTAATACTGTATGGACATTGTTAATGTACCTAATACTGTATGGACATTGTTAATGTACCTAATACTGTATTGACATTGTTACTGTACCTAATGCTGTATGGACATTGTTAATGTACCTAATACTGTATGGGCATTGTTACTGTACCTAATACTGTATGGACATTGTTACTGTACCTAATGCTGTATGGACATTGTTAATGTACCTAATACTGTATGGACATTGTTACTGTACCTAATGCTGTATGGACATTCTTAATGTACCTAATACTGTATGGACATTGTTACTGTACCTAATACTGTATTGACATTGTTAATGTACCTAATACTGTATTGACATTGTTACTGTACCTAATACTGTATGGACATTGTTAATGTACCTAATACTGTATTGACATTGTTAATGTACCTAATACTGTATGGACATTGTTACTGTACCTAATGCTGTATGGACATTGTTAATGTACCTAATACTGTATGGACATTGTTACTGTACCTAATACTGTATGAACATTGTTACTGTACCTAATACTGTATGGACATTGTTACTGTACCTAATACTGTATGGACATTGTTACTGTACCTAATATTGTATTGACATTGTTACTGTACCTAATGCTGTATGGACATTGTTAATGTACCTAATACTGTATGGATATTGTTACTGTACCTAATGCTGTATGGACATTGTTAATGTACCTAATACTGTATGGACATTGTTACTGTACCTAATACTGTATGAACATTGTTAATGTACCTAATACTGTATGGACATTGTTAATGTACCTAATACTGTATTGACATTGTTACTGTACCTAATACTGTATGGACATTGTTACTGTACCTAATACTGTATGGACATTGTTAATGTACCTAATACTGTATTGACATTGTTACTGTACCTAATACTGTATGGACATTGTTAATGTACCTAATACTGTATTGACATTGTTACTGTACCTAATACTGTATGGACATTGTTACTGTACCTAATACTGTATGAACATTGTTAATGTACCTAATACTGTATGGACATTGTTACTGTACCTAATACTGTATTGACATTGTTACTGTACCTAATGCTGTATGGGCATTGTTAATGTACCTAATACTGTATGGATATTGTTACTGTACCTAATGCTGTATGGACATTGTTAATGTACCTAATACTGTATGGACATTGTTACTGTACCTAATACTGTATGGACATTGTTAATGTACCTAATACTGTATGGACATTGTTACTGTACCTAATACTGTATGGACATTGTTAATGTACCTAATACTGTATGGACATTGTTACTGTACCTAATACTGTATGGACATTGTTAATGTACCTAATACTGTATTGACATTGTTACTGTACCTAATACTGTATGGACATTGTTAATGTACCTAATACTGTATGGACATTGTTACTGTACCTAATACTGTATGGACATTGTTGAATTACTGTGATACAGAGATTGTATTGTGTTGGTGTACCTAACACTGTATGGACATTGTTAATGTACCTAATACTGTATGGACATTGTTAATGTACCTAATACTGTATGGACATTGTTGAATTACTGTGATACAGAGATTGTAATGTACCTAATACCGTATGGACATTGTTACTGTACCTAATACTGTATGGACATTGTTGAATTACTGTGATACAGAGATTGTATTGTGTTGGTGTACCTAATGTTTAGGCCAGCGTGAGTAATAACTACCATTCACTTATCTTCAATAACTAAAACTCTGGTTAAAAATAAGACTTCTATTCTTTTGAGAAGTTAACCTAAACAAAGAGTCAACAATAATGTACTTTTTTAAAAAAATATTTAATTCAAACTATGTCTGTTCTTCTTTCAAGAACATAAACGGATCAATAAGTCAACAATGATAGGAAAAAGTAAATTTTTGCTTCCGGATAATTCTCGCCATCACACATATTATTACACTGTATATAATAATATGTAACATAATGTATCATTGAAGTGGCATTTGTCTGTACAGTAGTTAGTTGTAAGCTGATACAGGACCATGTAAGCAAGTCCCTCAAACTGATAACTACATGACAAAAATCCAAGCATGTCTAAATAATAAAAGGGGCTGAAACTGCTTCTAAATGACATCCACGCCACAAATCTGCATTCTAGGCAGCAAAGTGTACAATTTGAATACAAACCACTCGATAATCCTCTCAATGTGTCCTGATCCAGGTTTGAACAACACAGTAATCTGATACATGGTGCCAATTCTCATGTGAATTATCATGTTATAAAAAAAAAGCTTTTTTTAAAACTGTCTAAACCTCCATTTACTGTGATCATTTTATCAGGTTAACAAATCATTCTGAGACTTAAGGAAAAGTAGCTTTTATCACAGGATAGAGATGAGCCCGCTGCACATGAACGATACTACACGTACATCACATGTCCAGTTGCTGGATTCATAACATTTTTCATGGTTAAAAAATACTCAGTCAGTCTGTAGAAGATTTACTTTCGGATTGTTTAGATTTACTCTCTATTTTATGCTGCAGCTGTTACATTTACTGTAATATTGTACATGGTAATTGTTATAAATTGTATATATTATATAAACATATAATATATCATATACTGTAAATATAATATGTAAATATTACATATACACTACCGTTCTAAAGTTTGGGGTCACCCAAACAATTTAGTGGAATAGCCTTCATTTCTAAGAACAAGAATAGACTGTCGAGTTTCGGATGAAAGTTCTCTTTTTCTGGCCATTTTGAGCGTTTAATTGACCCCACAAATGTGATGCTCCAGAAACTCAATCTGCTCAAAGGAAGGTCAGTTTTGTAGCTTCTGTAAGGAGCTAAAGTGTTTTCAGATGTGTGAACATGATTGCACAAGGGTTTTCTAATCATCAATTAGCCTTCTGAGCCAATGAGCAAACACATTGTACCATTAGAACACTGGAGTGATAGTTGCTGGAAATGGGCCTCTATACACCTATGTAGATATTGCACCAAACACCAGACATTTGCAGCTAGAATAGTCATTTACCACATTAGCAATGTATAGAGTGTATTTCTTTCAAGTTAAGACTAGTTTAAAGTTATCTTCATTGAAAAGTACAGTGCTTTTCCTTCCAAAATAAGGACATTTACATGTGACCCCAAACTTTTCAACGGTAGTGTATGTTATATTTTATATTGCTACTACGGTACATTTTTAGTCTACTTTATACCTGCATTATCCTTTCCATCCTTACACTTTCCATCCTTTGTTACTGAGCTACTGTGTGGAACAATTTCCCTTGTGGATCATTAAAGTTTGTCTAAGTCCAAGATGCACTATCAGCAGGGTTCCCCTTAATGGGACTGACTATGGCGCACCCGCCGTGGCAAAATTGAAGCCGCCACACCTTAAAAATAAGCAAATTAAAGTAATATAATGTATTGTAATCTCCAGAAGAAGTCAAAAGTCTGACACTATTTTTAACTTTTATTACAAATCTTATGCTAACAATGGGCCCAATTACTTCCTGTTCAGGCGGGGTACACCCGGCCTGGACACGTCACCACTTCATTGCGTATAGACAACATTAACAATATGTTAATAGTAATTAATAATAACATCCATCCATTTTCTACCGCTTGTCCCTTTCGGGGTGGCGGAGGGCGCTGGAGCCTATCTCAGCTGCCTTCGGGCGGAAGGCAGGCTACACCCTGGACAAGTCACCACTTCATTGCAGATAGACAACATTCACAATATGTCAATGCTAATTAATAGTAACATATTTGTTTTTAAATTTGTGTGTACATTTTTGTGAGCCTTTTTAAAGAAAATGATGTCATAGCAAGTTGTACGATGACGTCATGGGGACCACGCCCCCACCACAACAGCTATTTTTGGGAAAGCCTGTATCAGCATCTAATGTGTTGCTGTCCAAAACAATGTTTAGCTGTCGTGGTTTTATTTGGAAAATCCAAAATAAGTAACTTAATTACAAAAAAAAAAGCTTTGCACACAAATACCAAAGTAAAAGTGTACTTTTAGGGGATTCAAATTAGGATGTGTTAAGTATAAGTGTCATGTCTGTGATTATGTTTTGTTTTAGTCATGTTGGGATTTGGTTTTGGACTTTTTGTGCACTTTTATTTGTCACCATAGCAACCATTAGTTTCACCTGGTTCACATTGTCTTGTCACGCACCTGTTTTCACTGATCACGTCACTATTTAAATCTGTCTGTTTCTGTTGTTGGTCCTGGCGTCCTCACACTATTTCAGCACTCTGCTTCATGTCATGTCACAGTTCTTTGCCAAGTAAGTTTTGTTCATTTATGCCACAGTGAGTGTTTTTGTTTAATTGTTCATAGTTTCTGCATTTATGCAAGTTTTGTGTTTATTACCAAGTTTTGTATTTCCGCCTTTGTGCGCGCCTTTTGTTTTCCTAGTCAAGTTTTTTACCTCCACTGTGAGCGCCTTTTGTTTATTCCTTTTTTTTATTTGTTAAAATTAAATCATGTATTTAAATTCACGTCTTGCACGCGCCAATTTTCCTTTGCCTTCCGGAGGAACACAACCCAAGAATCAAGTCTTGACAATAAGTGTATATGATATACTGTAGAGCAGTGTTTTTCAACCTTTTTTGAGCCAAGGCACATTTTTTGCGTTGAAAAAATGCGTAATCATTCAAAAACCAAACTCAGTTAACAGTAAAAAGTCGTTGTGGCAATTGTTGGGTATGACTTGAAAGCATAACCAAGCATGCATTAATATAGCTCTGGTGTTTTACTTCTTGTCTTGCGTTTCTATTTTGGTGACTTTTTCTCTTTTTTTGGTATTTTCCTGCAGCAGTTTCATGTCTTCATTTGAGCGATATTTCCCGCATCTACTTTGTTTTAGCAATCAAGAATATTTCAGTTGTTTTTATCCTTCTTTGTGGGGACATTGTTGATTGTCATGTCATGTTCGGATGTACTTTGTCTTTGCTCCACAGTAAGTCTTTGCTGTCGTCCAGCATTCTGTTTTTGTTTACTTTGTAGCCAGTTCAGTTCGTTCTGCATAGCCTTCCCTAAACTTCAATGCCTTTTCTTAGGTGCACTCACCTTTTGTTTATTTTTGGTTTAAGCATTAGACACTGTTTTACCTGCACACTGCCTCCCGCTGTTTCCCGACATCTACAACGCAATTAGCTACCTGCTGCCACCTACTGATATGGAAGAGTATTACAGGGTTACTCTGCCGAGCTCTAGACAGCACCGACACTCAACAACAACACATCATTTGCAGACTAGAATTACTGCTTTGCAAAAAATATTTTTAAACCAAATAGGTGATATTAGATCATCTCCCACGGCACACCAGACTATATCCCGTGCCGCGGCACAGTGGTTGACAAACACTGGTGTAGGCAATCCACCACAATTCCCTCACGTTTTATTGTATTGCTCTCTTATTATTTATTGCCACTTTTGTTTTGTAATACTTCCAGCAAATAGTTTGTTTTGAGAGCGTTCCTCATTTTATTTTGAAGTCCTAACTTCCTGTAGTAGTGACATGGTCTTCCTGTGTCCTGACTCGCTGGTTCATTGTCCCATCTACTCTCTGTAAAGCAGCAGTTCCATTGGCAGCAAAACAGGCCCAGAGCATAATACTACCACCACCATGCTTGACGGTAGGGATGGTGTTCCTGGGATTAAAGGCCTCACCTTTTCTGCTTCTGGACACGACTAATCGGTGGCTTTAAGCCTGCGCGCCGCCTCCCTGTGTCATGTCCACCATGTTTCCTCTCCCAGGTGTGAAAATGGCGAGCAGACGTGCGCTGAAGGCCGTCCTGGTGGACCTGAGTGGAACTCTGCACGTGGACGACACGGCGGTCCCCGGGGCGCAGGACGCCCTCCACAGGTGGGAGGAGTCATGTCGTCACGGCAACTCCTTTTCTATCTTCAAAGGTGACACGTGTTCTTCATGTGCGGGTGCTGTCAGGTTACGGCGGGCGTTGCTCGCCGTGAAGTTTGTGACCAACACCACGAAAGAGAGCAAGAGGAACCTGCTGGGAAGACTGCGAGGACTCAACTTTGACCTCCAGGTGAAGCAGACGACTCCTTGGGTTCTTGTCCGTTTAATCAATATGAAGTGCGGAAGGCGGGGTACACCCCGGACAAGTCACCACCTCATCACAGGGCCAACACAGACAGACAACATTTACACCCTAGTGACCATTTAGTGTTGCCAGTCAACCTATCCCCAGGTGCATGTCTTTGGAGGTGGGAGGGGCTTATCCCCAGGTGTATGTCTTTGGAGGTGGGAGGGGCCTATCCCCAGGTGCATGTCTTTAGAAGTGGGAGGGGCCTATCCCCAGGTGCATGTCTTTGGAGGTGGGAGGGGCCTATCCCCAGGTGCATGTCTTTAGAAGTGGGAGGGGCCTATCCCCAGGTGCATGTCTTTGTAGGTGGGAGGGGCCTATACGCAGGTGCATGTCTTTGGAGGTGGGAGGGGCCTATCCCCAGGTGCATGTCTTTAGAGGTGGGAGGGAGCCGGAGTAGAACCCACACAGTCACGGGTGAGAACACACAAACTCCACACAGAAAGATTGGACGGGATTGAACTCAGGACCTTCATGTTGTGAGGCACGTGCACTAACCCCTGTGCCACCGTGCTGCCCTTGTTTGCAACATAATTATTATTATTTCCTCCTCTATGTATTTGTTTTACTTTTGAAAAAAAAAAAAAATTATCGGAAGGTTACGGACAAATCACATTTACAGCATTCTCTTTGCGTTTAGTTTTTGCACTTTCTGTACATTTTAGTTGATTTAGTTTACATTCATAAATACTTACAACCTTATTAAAAATAACATATTCTTCATCTCAGTATGTTAATAATGACGGACTTAATTATATATTACAAAACTGTTGTATTAAACATTCACGGCACCCAAGGGTCTTGTGAGATGACGCCGGCTGCTGCCAGATCATTAATAAGAAAAAACGACCGACATGAAGGCGAGAAACACTTTTTTATTTCAACAGACTCTCGCGCCGTACCTGCCGTCAAAACTCTAAAGACCGACCGCACGGTTCCTGTCTTCACAATGAAAGCGCTGCTTCATCCTGCCTGCGCTAACAAAATAAGAGTCTCTCTAGAGCTCAGGCACAAATAGTCCATCTTTTCAGGTCCGGCTTCATTTGGAGGTTTTGTTTTTCTTTTGTGTTTTTTTGCTCACTTTCGTTTTAAAGTGTCATGGCCAACTATGCAAGTTGGAAAATGTACAGCCACAGCTACAACGCAGTCCTATCTCGAGATAGTGTCAGAATAATTGTATGTAAGTTATCACAAAACTTTGTGTTCACATGAGTTCCCGGCGAGAGGACAAAAGCTGTCCTTGATCTTACCGAGCAAAAGGCTTGTAAAACTCCACCGTGTACGACGGGAAGCGACATGAAGGTGTCGGTTTTCTTTGATCTATTGTGATCCACAGGAAGATCTTGTCTTGACCCGAGATCTACAAAGGGGAGAGGAAGCAGGACCTGACGCAAGCTCCAGGCAGCTTTTCTTTGAACTCTTTTGTGACCGAGGGCAACGGCTATTTATGACCACCTCCCCTTAGAAACACCCGTTGCCCTGTAATCAGGGAAAGTCCAAATAAAAGAGGAGGCGTGCAATCCTTTTCGTCAGAGCGTGGTGAGACACTGTACAAGAGTACAGGTGTACGCGCTCTCCTCATTCAGCTAAATTGAATCCTGTCTCTGTTTAATTCCTTGCTTCTTGTCTGTTTAATAGAAGTCATCGGTGTTTGAACCTGACAGATGGATAATACTTTATTGATTCCCTCAGGAGAAGTAGTTGTTGCAGGTCCTTGGTGCGCCAATGAGATAACATTCATTCATTGAGTGGTTGAACGTCCACTTGGCAGGAAAACGAGATCTTCACGTCTCTGAGTGCTGCCAGGAGTCTCCTGGAGAAGACCAGGCTCAGACCCTTGCTGCTGGTGGAGGACGGCGCCCTGGAGGACTTTGCAGGTACACGCCTCAAGCATGCGAGGGACGTGTTTGCTGCAAGAACCTCCGAGAATTGTCTACAAGGCGACAACTGGTCACAGAAAGTCGTCTCACCTGGCAGGTATCGACACCTCGGAACCAAACGCTGTTGTGGTAGGACTGGCTCCTGAGCACTTCAACTACCAGACTATGAACACGGCCTTCAGGTGATGAAATACACACATAGTTGTAGATAGACACAAGGTTTTGTTTATGATGTTCTCCCCAGACTAGTTCTGGGTGGCGCTCCTCTCATCGCCATCCATAAAGCTCGTTACTACAAAAGGAAAGATGGTTTGGCCCTGGGCCCCGGACCCTTCGTCACCGGACTGGAGTACGCCACGGACTGTCAGGCCACCGTAGTGGGCAAGCCTGAGAAGACTTTCTTCACACAGGTGAGCTTTTTCCACTTTCTTCTTGTCTTCTTTTTCCACTAACCGCATGGCCACAACATTAGGTACAGCTCATATACTACACTGCAAAAAGTCAGTGTTCAAAAACAAGAAAAAAATATACAAAAATGAGGGGTATTTTATTTGAACTAAGCAAAATTATCTGCCAATTCTATATAAAGTAGTGTAAAGTTCTTACTTATATCTGTCAGTAAACTTGCCATGAAAGTGCTAAAACATACCGGTGTAGTGAGTTTACATTATTCACCCAAGGAACTTTAGTTATTAGAGAGTTCCGGTCAGACGCATGACCTGGTACTGGTACAGCCCTTTGAGACACTCGTGATTTAGGGCTATATACACTACCGTTCAAAAGTTTGGGGTCACCCAAGGAATTGTGTGGAATAGCCTTCATTTCTAAGAACAAGAATAGACTGTCGAGTTTCAGATGAAAGTTCTCTTTTTCTGGCCATTTTGAGCGTTTAATTGACCCCACAAATGTGATGCTCCAGAAACTCAATCTGCTCAAAGGAAGGTCAGTTTTGTAGCTTCTGTAACGAGCTAAAGTGTTTTCAGATGTGTGAACATGATTGCACAAGGGTTTTCTAATCATCAATTAGCCTTCTGAGCCAATGAGCAAACACATTGTACCATTAGAACACTGGAGTGATGGTTGCTGGAAATGGGCCTCTATACACCTATGTAGATATTGCACCAAAAAGCAGACATTTGCAGCTAGAATAGTCATTTACCACATTAGCAATGTATAGAGTGTATTTCTTTACAGTTAAGACTAGTTTCAAGTTATCTTCATTGAAAAGTACAGTGCTTTTCCTTCAAAAATAAGGACATTTCCATGTGACCACAAACTTTTGAACGGTAGTGTATGTTGAAAAATATTCTTAAATGAAGTAAACGCTAGTGCCATTATCTTGACATAATGATATGCACTCGGCATTACATTTCTTGAAAGCAGCAAACTTATACTAAAAACTAGTTTATTGTTGTTAATGGAAAGGCAACAAGGCAAGCGCTTGTTACTCTCGGGGTCTCCTAGCCGCTCAGGCTAATCATATTGTCGAAAAATGCATTTTTCCATGGATAACATGACATCATCGCGCCAAGTGCGTGCTCTTTCAGTCAATTAGTGTGCATATATACAGCCCGGCCCCCGGACAAACATTTTTTAATTGTAATTTTGAAGAATTTATCTGAATGTGCATGAACTATTTATGTTCAAAATAGTAAGAAATGTTAAATGTTTAAATATTAACTGTCAGTTTACTGTACTGTGCCAACTGTACTACTGTATGAGTACCTGTTTTCTATTGTTTCATTGGAAATAAAACAGCAAAGTCCATTTGGCTGTCATCTGTTTTAATTATGAGACACAATTGTGTCAAAGTAATTTTTTATTTCATGCTTGAAATAAGAAATGATGACTTTAAAAAAGTAGTTTTCTACTTGTGAGTGTTGATGACACAACAGTTGATATTCTAGTTTCAAGCATGTTTTACTCAATATAGCTCATCAAATCTCAGCAACAAGCTGTAATATCTTACTGACATCATTTAGGACCAAAACAAAAACATAGAATGTGCTTAGTGAGAAGAATGATCTTATCAGACAGGAAATAAGCAAATATCAGCATTATTTGAGATATTTCATCTTACTTAGATTTCACTTTTTGCAGTGTGCATCTCTAATATTAGATGGTGTACCTAAAGTTGTGGCCGGTGATAATATCTTAGTAGTGAGTTTGAAGCTAATTGCTTGTTTCCTTCATTTAGGCTCTTGCTGATTTGGGATGTAGCCCCGATGAAGCCGTCATGATAGGAGATGTGAGTATTCTGACATGGAAACACTACTTAGAGCAGGGGTCTCAAACACGCGGCCCGCGGGCCAATTGCGGCCCGTGAGCCGTTATTTTGCGGCCCGCACCTTAATATGAAAGTTTAATGTTAGTGCGGCCCGCGAGTTTTAAATGAATGGCGCTTGACAGCATTGTGTGCGGATCTGAAGGAATCTACCAATCACGGTGTAGTGTTGTGTCGTTCGCGAACGATTCGTTCGAAAGAACGAATCTTTTGAGTGAACGTACTGAACCGAATCACTTCATGAACTGATTCGTTCCTTTCTCAGTTCAGTTGAGCTCCGCCGCGACCATGCCGGTATGAGTGGAACTGGCGCATTCTGTGACTCACTGAACCCTCGACGTCGGCGAACGACGCAGCCAATGAGAGGGCGGGGGGAGGGACTGAGCGAACGATTCGTTCACCGCGGATTAACGACATGAATCACTCAGTGAACGTCAACGCTCTCGCTCTCTGCTCTGCTTGCCCCAATGCCGCGAGTGATTCTCCCCCCGTCGCGGGGATATGTTTCATGCCATTGGCATCCGTTCTCCATTCATTCTCCAAGCTAACGGCTAATGTTGACTCAAGCCACATGAAAACAAACACACGTCCCCATTATCTCAACACATAAAGTTAAAGAAAATCCGTGCAGGCTGAGCAGCAGCGACGCGAGGGGGAGGGGCGGAGGGTAACGTGTAGGGCAGGCTGTTTTGAGAAGATTTAAAATAAAAATAATAACTAATGTATGTACACATACATAGGCTATTATTTACACAGTTATTGTAACAAAAATAAATGTCTCCTTGGGGATCAATTCTGATTCATATTATTATTATTATTATTATTATTATTATTATTATTATCCATTCTACTGCAACTGTTGTTGTTGTCGTTGTTGTTTAGTAGCTTTCAACATCATTATAATAATGCTGATTTGCAATTAAACTGTACTGCTGCTGCAGAAGAGATTCGGTACACGTACTGAACTGGCCACCGTGTGGCGTTGTCAGTCACTGATTCTAGTAATCCGTACTGTCAAAAGAACTGCAGAAGAGATTCGGTACACGTACTGAACTGGCCACCGTGTGGCGTTG
This sequence comes from Entelurus aequoreus, assembly GCF_033978785.1. Classification (NCBI taxonomy): domain Eukaryota; kingdom Metazoa; phylum Chordata; class Actinopteri; order Syngnathiformes; family Syngnathidae; genus Entelurus; species Entelurus aequoreus. Next base: position 47,991,831 of record NC_084751.1, read on the forward strand.
TCAGTCACTGATTCTAGTAATCCGTACTGTCAAAAGAACTGCAGAAGAGATTCGGTACACGTACTGAACTGGCCACCGTGTGGCGTTGTCAGTCACTGATTCTAGTGATTCGTACAGTCAAAAGAACTGCCGATCCCATGAAAACAAGCCACATGAAAACAAAATGAGAGTAGACTAGTAGAGGAGACAGAAAGAAGGGCGGGGGGTAAAGTGTAAGCAGGCTGTTTTGAGAAGATTTAAAATAAAAATAATAACTAATGTATGTACACATACATAGGCTATTATTTACACAGTTATTGTAACAAAAATACATTTCTCCTTGGGGATCAATTCTGATTCATATTATTATTATTATTATCCCTTCTACTGCAACTGTTGTTGTTGTTAGATTAACGTGAGTCCCTACGCAGTGCGCGAATGTCTGCACTGTACTGTCTGTACTACGCACGCCCCCCACCCCAATTTTTTTTTTGGGGGGGGGTGATTCGGTGAACGAATTTTTTGAACGAATCAATTTAAGGAACTGATTCTAGTGATTCAGTACAGTCAAAA
>NC_084751.1:47992402-48021452 GCF_033978785.1 Entelurus aequoreus
GATCGAGAGAAGGAAAAAGAGGTGATTTTTAGCCTCTCTCGATTTTGTACTTAGAAAAAATCCAAATTTTTTTTTTTTTTTTTCCGTTTTTTTTCTAAGTGTCTGATCGAGAAAGGAAAAAGAGGTGATTTTTAGCCTCTCTCGATTTTGTACTTAGAAAAAATCCAAATTTTTTTTTTTTTTTTTTCCGTTTTTTTTCTAAGTGTCTGATCGAGAGAAGGAAAAAGAGGTGATTTTTAGCCACTCTCGATTTTGTACTTAGAAAAAATCCAATTTTTTTTTTTTTTTTTTCCGTTTTTTTTCTAAGTGTCTGATCGAGAGAAGGAAAAAGAGGTGATTTTTAGCCTCTCTCGATTTTGTACTTAGAAAAAATCCAATTTTTTTTTTTTTTTTTTTCATTTTTTTTTCTAATTGTCTGATCGAGAGAAGGAAAAAGAGGTGATTTTTAGCCACTCTCGATTTTGTACTTAGAAAAAATCCAAATTTTTTTTTTTTTTTTTTCCGTTTTTTTTTCTTAGTGTCTGATCGAGAGAAGGAAAAAGAGGTGATTTTTAGCCACTCTCGATTTTGTACTTAGAAAAAATCCAAATTTTTTTTTTTTTTTTTTTCCGTTTTTTTTCTAAGTGTCTGATCGAGAGAAGGAAAAAGAGGTGATTTTTAGCCTCTCTCGATTTTGTACTTAGAAAAAATCCAAATTTTTTTTTTTTTTTTTTCCGTTTTTTTTATAAGTGTCTGATCGAGAGAAAGGAAAAAGAGGTGATTTTTAGCCTCTCTCGATTTTGTACTTAGAAAAAATCCAATTTTTTTTTTTTTTTTTTTTTCCGTTTTTTTTCTAAGTGTCTGATCGAGAGAAGGAAAAAGAGGTGATTTTTAGCCACTCTCGATTTTGTACTTAGAAAAAATCCAAATTTTTTTTTTTTTTTTTTCCGTTTTTTTTCTAAGTGTCTGATCGAGAGAAGGAAAAAGAGGTGATTTTTAGCCACTCTCGATTTTGTACTTAGAAAAAATCCAATTTTTTTTTTTTTTTTTCCGTTTTTTTTCTAAGTGTCTGATCGAGAGAAGGAAAAAGAGGTGATTTTTAGCCTCTCTCGATTTTGTACTTAGAAAAAATCCAATTTTTTTTTTTTTTTTTCATTTTTTTTTCTAAGTGTCTGATCGAGAGAAGGAAAAAGAGGTGATTTTTAGCCTCTCTCGATTTTGTACTTAGAAAAAATCCACATTTTTTTTTTTTTTTTTTTCCGTTTTTTTTCTAAGTGTCTGATCGAGAGAAGGAAAAAGAGGTGATTTTAGCCACTCTCGATTTTGTACTTAGAAAAAATCCAAATTTTTTTTTTTTTTTTTCCGTTTTTTTTCTAAGTGTCTGATCGAGAGAAGGAAAAAGAGGTGATTTTTAGCCACTCTCGATTTTGTACTTAGAAAAAATCCAATTTTTTTTTTTTTTTTTTTCCGTTTTTTTTCTAAGTGTCTGATCGAGAAAAGGAAAAAGAGGTGATTTTTAGCCTCTCTCGATTTTGTACTTAGAAAAAATCCAAATTTTTTATTTTTTTTTTCCCGTTTTTTTTCTAAGTGTCTGTCGAGAGAAGGAAAAAGAGGTGATTTTTAGCCACTCTCGATTTTGTACTTAGAAAAAATCCAATTTTTTTTTTTTTTTTTTTTCCGTTTTTTTTCTAAGTGTCTGATCGAGAGAAGGAAAAAGAGGTGATTTTTAGCCACTCTCGATTTTGTACTTAGAAAAAATCCAAATTTTTTTTTTTTTTTTTCCATTTTTTTTCTAAGTGTCTGATCGAGAAAAGGAAAAAGAGGTGATTTTTAGCCTCTCTCGATTTTGTACTTAGAAAAAATCCAATTTTTTTTTTTTTTTTTTCCGTTTTTTTTTCTAAGTGTCTGATCGAGAGAAGGAAAAAGAGGTGATTTTTAGCCACTCTCGATTTTGTACTTAGAAAAAATCCAAATTTTTTTTTTTTTTTTTTCCGTTTTTTTTCTTAGTGTCTGATCGAGAGAAGGAAAAAGAGGTGATTTTTAGCCTCTCTCGATTTTGTACTTAGAAAAAATCCAAATTTTTTTTTTTTTTTTCCGTTTTTTTTCTAAGTGTCTGATCGAGAAAAGGAAAAAGAGGTGATTTTTAGCCTCTCTCGATTTTGTACTTAGAAAAAATCCAAATTTTTTTTTTTTTTTTTTCCGTTTTTTTTCTAAGTGTCTGATCGAGAGAAGGAAAAAGAGGTGATTTTTAGCCACTCTCGATTTTGTACTTAGAAAAAATCCAATTTTTTTTTTTTTTTTTTCCGTTTTTTTTCTAAGTGTCTGATCGAGAGAAGGAAAAAGAGGTGATTTTTAGCCTCTCTCGATTTTGTACTTAGAAAAAATCCAATTTTTTTTTTTTTTTTTTCATTTTTTTTTCTAATTGTCTGATCGAGAGAAGGAAAAAGAGGTGATTTTTAGCCACTCTCGATTTTGTACTTAGAAAAAATCCAAATTTTTTTTTTTTTTTTTCCGTTTTTTTTCTTAGTGTCTGATCGAGAGAAGGAAAAAGAGGTGATTTTTAGCCACTCTCGATTTTGTACTTAGAAAAAATCCAAATTTTTTTTTTTTTTTTTTTCCGTTTTTTTTCTAAGTGTCTGATCGAGAGAAGGAAAAAGAGGTGATTTTTAGCCTCTCTCGATTTTGTACTTAGAAAAAATCCAAATTTTTTTTTTTTTTTTTTCCGTTTTTTTTATAAGTGTCTGATCGAGAAAAGGAAAAAGAGGTGATTTTTAGCCTCTCTCGATTTTGTACTTAGAAAAAATCCAATTTTTTTTTTTTTTTTTTTTTCCGTTTTTTTTCTAAGTGTCTGATCGAGAGAAGGAAAAAGAGGTGATTTTTAGCCACTCTCGATTTTGTACTTAGAAAAAATCCAAATTTTTTTTTTTTTTTTTTCCGTTTTTTTTTCTAAGTGTCTGATCGAGAGAAGGAAAAAGAGGTGATTTTTAGCCACTCTCGATTTTGTACTTAGAAAAAATCCAATTTTTTTTTTTTTTTTTTTCCGTTTTTTTTCTAAGTGTCTGATCGAGAGAAGGAAAAAGAGGTGATTTTTAGCCTCTCTCGATTTTGTACTTAGAAAAAATCCAATTTTTTTTTTTTTTTTTCATTTTTTTTTCTAAGTGTCTGATCGAGAGAAGGAAAAAGAGGTGATTTTTAGCCTCTCTCGATTTTGTACTTAGAAAAAATCCACATTTTTTTTTTTTTTTTTTCCGTTTTTTTTCTAAGTGTCTGATCGAGAGAAGGAAAAAGAGGTGATTTTTAGCCACTCTCGATTTTGTACTTAGAAAAAATCCAAATTTTTTTTTTTTTTTTTCCGTTTTTTTTCTAAGTGTCTGATCGAGAGAAGGAAAAAGAGGTGATTTTTAGCCACTCTCGATTTTGTACTTAGAAAAAATCCAATTTTTTTTTTTTTTTTTTTCCGTTTTTTTTCTAAGTGTCTGATCGAGAAAAGGAAAAAGAGGTGATTTTTAGCCTCTCTCGATTTTGTACTTAGAAAAAATCCAAATTTTTTATTTTTTTTTTCCCGTTTTTTTTCTAAGTGTCTGTCGAGAGAAGGAAAAAGAGGTGATTTTTAGCCACTCTCGATTTTGTACTTAGAAAAAATCCAATTTTTTTTTTTTTTTTTTTCCGTTTTTTTTCTAAGTGTCTGATCGAGAGAAGGAAAAAGAGGTGATTTTTAGCCTCTCTCGATTTTGTACTTAGAAAAAATCCAATTTTTTTTTTTTTTTTTTCATTTTTTTTTCTAAGTGTCTGATCGAGAAAAGGAAAAAGAGGTGATTTTTAGCCTCTCTCGATTTTGTACTTAGAAAAAATCCAAATTTGTTTTTTTTTTTTTTCCGTTTTTTTTCTTAGTGTCTGATCGAGAGAAGGAAAAAGAGGTGATTTTTAGCCTCTCTCGATTTTGTACTTAGAAAAAATCCAAATTTTTTTTTTTTTTTTTTCCGTTTTTTTTCTAAGTGTCTGATCGAGAGAAGGAAAAAGAGGTGATTTTTAGCCACTCTCGATTTTGTACTTAGAAAAAATCCAAATTTTTTTTTTTTTTTTTTCCGTTTTTTTTCTAAGTGTCTGATCGAGAGAAGGAAAAAGAGGTGATTTTTAGCCTCTCTCGATTTTGTACTTAGAAAAAATCCAATTTTTTTTTTTTTTTTCATTTTTTTTTCTAATTGTCTGATCGAGAGAAGGAAAAAGAGGTGATTTTTAGCCACTCTCGATTTTGTACTTAGAAAAAATCCAAATTTTTTTTTTTTTTTTTTCCGTTTTTTTTCTAAGTGTCTGATCGAGAGAAGGAAAAAGAGGTGATTTTTAGCCACTCTCGATTTTGTACTTAGAAAAAATCCAAATTTTTTTTTTTTTTTTTCCGTTTTTTTTCTTAGTGTCTGATCGAGAGAAGGAAAAAGAGGTGATTTTTAGCCACTCTCGATTTTGTACTTAGAAAAAATCCAAATTATTATTTTTTTTTTTCCGTTTTTTTTTCTAAGTGTCTGATCGAGAGAAGGAAAAAGAGGTGATTTTTAGCCTCTCTCGATTTTGTACTTAGAAAAAATCCAAAATTTTTTTTTTTTTTTTTCCGTTTTTTTTCTAAGTGTCTGATCGAGAAAAGGAAAAAGAGGTGATTTTTAGCCTCTCTCGATTTTGTACTTAGAAAAAATCCAATTTTTTTTTTTTTTTTTTTTCCGTTTTTTTTCTAAGTGTCTGATCGAGAGAAGGAAAAAGAGGTGATTTTTAGCCACTCTTGATTTTGTACTTAGAAAAAATCCAAATTTATTATTTTTTTTTTTCCGTTTTTTTTCTAAGTGTCTGATCGAGAGAAGGAAAAAGAGGTGATTTTTAGCCACTCTCGATTTTGTACTTAGAAAAAATCCAATTTTTTTTTTTTTTTTTTCCGTTTTTTTTCTAAGTGTCTGATCGAGAGAAGGAAAAAGAGGTGATTTTTAGCCTCTCTCGATTTTGTACTTAGAAAAAATCCAATTTTTTTTTTTTTTTTTCATTTTTTTTTCTAAGTGTCTGATCGAGAGAAGGAAAAAGAGGTGATTTTTAGCCTCTCTCGATTTTGTACTTAGAAAAAATCCACATTTTTTTTTTTTTTTTTTCCGTTTTTTTTCTAAGTGTCTGATCGAGAGAAGGAAAAAGAGGTGATTTTTAGCCACTCTCGATTTTGTACTTAGAAAAAATCCAAATTTTTTTTTTTTTTTTTCCGTTTTTTTTCTAAGTGTCTGATCGAGAGAAGGAAAAAGAGGTGATTTTTAGCCACTCTCGATTTTGTACTTAGAAAAAATCCATTTTTTTTTATTTTTTTTTCCGTTTTTTTTCTAAGTGTCTGATCGAGAAAAGGAAAAAGAGGTGATTTTTAGCCTCTCTCGATTTTGTACTTAGAAAAAATCCAAATTTTTTATTTTTTTTTTCCCGTTTTTTTTCTAAGTGTCTGTCGAGAGAAGGAAAAAGAGGTGATTTTTAGCCACTCTCGATTTTGTACTTAGAAAAAATCCAATTTTTTTTTTTTTTTTTTTCCGTTTTTTTTCTAAGTGTCTGATCGAGAGAAGGAAAAAGAGGTGATTTTTAGCCTCTCTCGATTTTGTACTTAGAAAAAATCCAATTTTTTTTTTTTTTTTTTCATTTTTTTTTCTAAGTGTCTGATCGAGAAAAGGAAAAAGAGGTGATTTTTAGCCTCTCTCGATTTTGTACTTAGAAAAAATCCAAATTTTTTTTTTTTTTTTTTCCGTTTTTTTTCTAAGTGTCTGATCGAGAGAAGGAAAAAGAGGTGATTTTTAGCCTCTCTCGATTTTGTACTTAGAAAAAATCCAAATTTTTTTTTTTTTTTTTTCCGTTTTTTTTCTAAGTGTCTGATCGAGAGAAGGAAAAAGAGGTGATTTTTAGCCACTCTCGATTTTGTACTTAGAAAAAATCCAAATTTTTTTTTTTTTTTTTTCCGTTTTTTTTCTAAGTGTCTGATCGAGAGAAGGAAAAAGAGGTGATTTTTAGCCTCTCTCGATTTTGTACTTAGAAAAAATCCAATTTTTTTTTTTTTTTTTCATTTTTTTTTCTAATTGTCTGATCGAGAGAAGGAAAAAGAGGTGATTTTTAGCCACTCTCGATTTTGTACTTAGAAAAAATCCAAATTTTTTTTTTTTTTTTTTCCGTTTTTTTTCTAAGTGTCTGATCGAGAGAAGGAAAAAGAGGTGATTTTTAGCCACTCTCGATTTTGTACTTAGAAAAAATCCAAATTTTTTTTTTTTTTTTTCCGTTTTTTTTCTTAGTGTCTGATCGAGAGAAGGAAAAAGAGGTGATTTTTAGCCACTCTCGATTTTGTACTTAGAAAAAATCCAAATTATTATTTTTTTTTTTCCGTTTTTTTTCTAAGTGTCTGATCGAGAGAAGGAAAAAGAGGTGATTTTTAGCCTCTCTCGATTTTGTACTTAGAAAAAATCCAAAATTTTTTTTTTTTTTTTTCCGTTTTTTTTCTAAGTGTCTGATCGAGAAAAGGAAAAAGAGGTGATTTTTAGCCTCTCTCGATTTTGTACTTAGAAAAAATCCAATTTTTTTTTTTTTTTTTTTCCGTTTTTTTTCTAAGTGTCTGATCGAGAGAAGGAAAAAGAGGTGATTTTTAGCCACTCTCGATTTTGTACTTAGAAAAAATCCAAATTTATTATTTTTTTTTTTCCGTTTTTTTTCTAAGTGTCTGATCGAGAGAAGGAAAAAGAGGTGATTTTTAGCCACTCTCGATTTTGTACTTAGAAAAAATCCAATTTTTTTTTTTTTTTTTTCCGTTTTTTTTCTAAGTGTCTGATCGAGAGAAGGAAAAAGAGGTGATTTTTAGCCTCTCTCGATTTTGTACTTAGAAAAAATCCAATTTTTTTTTTTTTTTTTCATTTTTTTTTCTAAGTGTCTGATCGAGAGAAGGAAAAAGAGGTGATTTTTAGCCTCTCTCGATTTTGTACTTAGAAAAAATCCACATTTTTTTTTTTTTTTTTTCCGTTTTTTTTCTAAGTGTCTGATCGAGAGAAGGAAAAAGAGGTGATTTTTAGCCACTCTCGATTTTGTACTTAGAAAAAATCCAAATTTTTTTTTTTTTTTTTCCGTTTTTTTTCTAAGTGTCTGATCGAGAGAAGGAAAAAGAGGTGATTTTTAGCCACTCTCGATTTTGTACTTAGAAAAAATCCATTTTTTTTTTATTTTTTTTTCCGTTTTTTTTCTAAGTGTCTGATCGAGAAAAGGAAAAAGAGGTGATTTTTAGCCTCTCTCGATTTTGTACTTAGAAAAAATCCAAATTTTTTATTTTTTTTTTCCCGTTTTTTTTCTAAGTGTCTGTCGAGAGAAGGAAAAAGAGGTGATTTTTAGCCACTCTCGATTTTGTACTTAGAAAAAATCCAATTTTTTTTTTTTTTTTTTTCCGTTTTTTTTCTAAGTGTCTGATCGAGAGAAGGAAAAAGAGGTGATTTTTAGCCTCTCTCGATTTTGTACTTAGAAAAAATCCAATTTTTTTTTTTTTTTTTTCATTTTTTTTTCTAAGTGTCTGATCGAGAAAAGGAAAAAGAGGTGATTTTTAGCCTCTCTCGATTTTGTACTTAGAAAAAATCCAAATTTTTTTTTTTTTTTTTTCCGTTTTTTTTCTAAGTGTCTGATCGAGAGAAGGAAAAAGAGGTGATTTTTAGCCTCTCTCGATTTTGTACTTAGAAAAAATCCAATTTTTTTTTTTTTTTTTTCATTTTTTTTTCTAAGTGTCTGATCGAGAGAAGGAAAAAGAGGTGATTTTTAGCCTCTCTCGATTTTGTACTTAGAAAAAATCCAAATTTTTTTTTTTTTTTTTTCCGTTTTTTTTCTAAGTGTCTGATCGAGAGAAGGAAAAAGAGGTGATTTTTAGCCACTCTCGATTTTGTACTTAGAAAAAATCCAAATTTTTTTTTTTTTTTTTCCGTTTTTTTTCTAAGTGTCTGATCGAGAGAAGGAAAAAGAGGTGATTTTTAGCCACTCTCGATTTTGTACTTAGAAAAAATCCAAATTTTTTTTTTTTTTTTTTCCGTTTTTTTTCTAAGTGTCTGATCGAGAGAAGGAAAAAGAGGTGATTTTTAGCCACTCTCGATTTTGTACTTAGAAAAAAATCCAAATTTTTTTTTTTTTTTTTCCGTTTTTTTTCTAAGTGTCTGATCGAGAGAAGGAAAAAGAGGTGATTTTTAGCCTCTCTCGATTTTGTACTTAGAAAAAATCCAATTTTTTTTTTTTTTTTTCATTTTTTTTTCTAAGTGTCTGATCGAGAGAAGGAAAAACAGGTGATTTTTAGCCTCTCTCGATTTTGTACTTAGAAAAAATCCAATTTTTTTTTTTTTTTTTTCATTTTTTTTTCTAAGTGTCTGATCGAGAAAAGGAAAAAGAGGTGATTTTTAGCCTCTCTCGATTTTGTACTTAGAAAAAATCCAAATTTTTTTTTTTTTTTTTTCCGTTTTTTTTCTAAGTGTCTGATCGAGAAAAGGAAAAAGAGGTGATTTTTAGCCTCTCTCGATTTTGTACTTAGAAAAAATCCAATTTTTTTTTTTTTTTTTTCATTTTTTTTTCTAAGTGTCTGATCGAGAAAAGGAAAAAGAGGTGATTTTTAGCCTCTCTCGATTTTGTACTTAGAAAAAATCCAATTTTTTTTTTTTTTTTTTCATTTTTTTTTCTAAGTGTCTGATCGAGAAAAGGAAAAAGAGGTGATTTTTAGCCTCTCTCGATTTTGTACTTAGAAAAAATCCAAATTTTTTTTTTTTTTTTTTCCGTTTTTTTTCTAAGTGTCTGATCGAGAAAAGGAAAAAGAGGTGATTTTTAGCCTCTCTCGATTTTGTACTTAGAAAAAATCCAAATTTTTTTTTTTTTTTTTCCGTTTTTTTTCTAAGTGTCTGATCGAGAGAAGGAAAAAGAGGTGATTTTTAGCCACTCTCGATTTTGTACTTAGAAAAAATCCAAATTTTTTTTTTTTTTTTCATTTTTTTTTCTAAGTGTCTGATCGAGAGAAAGAAAAAGAGGTGATTTTTAGCCTCTCTCGATTTTGTACTTAGAAAAAATCCAATTTTTTTTTTTTTTTTTCCGTTTTTTTTCTAAGTGTCTGATCGAGAGAAGGAAAAAGACGTGATTTTTAGCCTCTCTCGATTTTGTACTTAGAATAAATCCAATTTTTTTTTTTTTTTTTTCTTTTTTTTTTCTAAGTGTCTGATCGAGAGAAGGAAAAAGAGGTGATTTTTAGCCACTCTCGATTTTGTACTTAGAAAAAATCCAAATTTTTTTTTTTTTTTTCCGTTTTTTTTCTAAGTGTCTGATCGAGAGAAGGAAAAAGAGGTGATTTTTAGCCTCTCTCGATTTTGTACTTAGAAAAAATCCAAATTTTTTTTTTTTTTTTTTCCGTTTTTTTTCTAAGTGTCTGATCGAGAAAAGGAAAAAGAGGTGATTTTTAGCCTCTCTCGATTTTGTACTTAGAAAAAATCCAATTTTTTTTTTTTTTTTTTTCCGTTTTTTTTCTAAGTGTCTGATCGAGAGAAGGAAAAAGAGGTGATTTTTAGCCACTCTCGATTTTGTACTTAGAAAAAATCCAAATTTTTTTTTTTTTTTTTTTCCGTTTTTTTTCTAAGTGTCTGATCGAGAGAAGGAAAAAGAGGTGATTTTTAGCCTCTCTCGATTTTGTACTTAGAAAAAATCCAAATTTTTTTTTTTTTTTTTTCCGTTTTTTTTCTAAGTGTCTGATCGAGAAAAGGAAAAAGAGGTGATTTTTAGCCTCTCTCGATTTTGTACTTAGAAAAAATCCAATTTTTTTTTTTTTTTTTCCCGTTTTTTTTCTAAGTGTCTGATCGAGAGAAGGAAAAAGAGGTGATTTTTAGCCTCTCTCGATTTTGTACTTAGAAAAAATCCAATTTTTTTTTTTTTTTTTCATTTTTTTTTCTAAGTGTCTGATCGAGAGAAGGAAAAAGAGGTGATTTTTAGCCACTCTCGATTTTGTACTTAGAAAAAATCCAATTTTTTTTTTGCTTTTTTCCGTTTTTTTTCTAAGTGTCTGATCGAGAGAAGGAAAAAGAGGTGATTTTTAGCCACTCTCGATTTTGTACATAGAAAAAATCCAAATTTTTTTGTTTTTTTTTCCGTTTTTTTTCTAAGTGTCTGATCGAGAGAAGGAAAAAGAGGTGATTTTTAGCCACTCTCGATTTTGTACTTAGAAAAAAACCAAATTTTTTTTTTTTTTTTTCCGTTTTTTTTCTAAGTGTCTGATCGAGAGAAGGAAAAAGAGGTGATTTTTAGCCTCTCTCGATTTTGTACTTAGAAAAAATCCAAATTTTTTTTGTTTTTTTTTCCGTTTTTTTTCTAAGTGTCTGATCGAGAGAAGGAAAAAGAGGTGATTTTTAGCCACTCTCGATTTTGTACTTAGAAAAAAACCAAATTTTTTTTTTTTTTTTTCCGTTTTTTTTCTAAGTGTCTGATCGAGAGAAGGAAAAAGAGGTGATTTTTAGCCTCTCTCGATTTTGTACTGAGAAAAAATCCAAATATTTTTTTTTTTTTTTCCGTTTTTTTTCTAAGTGTTTGATCGAGAGAAGGAAAAAGAGGTGATTTTTAGCCTCTCTCGATTTTGTACTTAGAAAAAATCCAAATTTTTTTTTTTTTTTTTTCCGTTTTTTTTCTAAGTGTCTGATCGAGAAAAGGAAAAAGAGGTGATTTTTAGCCTCTCTCGATTTTGTACTTAGAAAAAATCCAAATTTTTTTTTTTTTTTTTTCCGTTTTTTTTCTAAGTGTCTGATCGAGAGAAGGAAAAAGAGGTGATTTTTAGCCACTCTCGATTTTGTACTTAGAAAAAATCCAAATTATTTTTTTTTTTTTTTCCGTTTTTTTTCTAAGTGTCTGATCGAGAGAAGGAAAAAGAGGTGATTTTTAGCCTCTCTCGATTTTGTACTTAGAAAAAATCCAAATTTTTTTTTTTTTTTTTTCCGTTTTTTTTCTAAGTGTCTGATCGAGAAAAGGAAAAAGAGGTGATTTTTAGCCTCTCTCGATTTTGTACTTAGAAAAAATCCAATTTTTTTTTTTTTTTTTTCATTTTTTTTTCTAAGTGTCTGATCGAGAGAAGGAAAAAGAGGTGATTTTTAGCCACTCTCGATTTTGTACTTAGAAAAAATCCAATTTTTTTTTTTGTTTTTTTCCGTTTTTTTTCTAAGTGTCTGATCGAGAGAAGGAAAAAGAGGTGATTTTTAGCCACTCTCGATTTTGTACTTAGAAAAAATCCAAATTTTTTTTGTTTTTTTTTCCGTTTTTTTTCTAAGTGTCTGATCGAGAGAAGGAAAAAGAGGTGATTTTTGGCCACTCTCGATTTTGTACTTAGAAAAAAACCAAATTTTTTTTTTTTTTTTTCCGTTTTTTTTCTAAGTGTCTGATCGAGAGAAGGAAAAAGAGGTGATTTTTAGCCTCTCTCGATTTTGTACTTAGAAAAAATCCAAATTTTTTTTGTTTTTTTTTCCGTTTTTTTTCTAAGTGTCTGATCGAGAGAAGGAAAAAGAGGTGATTTTTAGCCACTCTCGATTTTGTACTTAGAAAAAAACCAAATTTTTTTTTTTTTTTTTCCGTTTTTTTTCTAAGTGTCTGATCGAGAGAAAGAAAAAGAGGTGATTTTTAGCCTCTCTCGATTTTGTACTGAGAAAAAATCCAAATTTTTTTTTTTTTTTTCCGTTTTTTTTCTAAGTGTCTGATCGAGAGAAGGAAAAAGAGGTGATTTTTAGCCTCTCTCGATTTTGTACTTAGAAAAAATCCAAATTTTTTTTTTTTTTTTTTCCGTTTTTTTTCTAAGTGTCTGATCGAGAAAAGGAAAAAGAGGTGATTTTTAGCCTCTCTCGATTTTGTACTTAGAAAAAATCCAAATTTTTTTTTTTTTTTTTTCCGTTTTTTTTCTAAGTGTCTGATCGAGAGAAGGAAAAAGAGGTGATTTTTAGCCACTCTCGATTTTGTACTTAGAAAAAATCCAAATTATTTTTTTTTTTTTTTCCGTTTTTTTTCTAAGTGTCTGATCGAGAGAAGGAAAAAGAGGTGATTTTTAGCCTCTCTCGATTTTGTACTTAGAAAAAATCCAAATTTTTTTTTTTTTTTTTTCCGTTTTTTTTCTAAGTGTCTGATCGAGAAAAGGAAAAAGAGGTGATTTTTAGCCTCTCTCGATTTTGTACTTAGAAAAAATCCAATTTTTTTTTTTTTTTTTTCCGTTTTTTTTCTAAGTGTCTGATCGAGAGAAGGAAAAAGAGGTGATTTTTAGCCACTCTCGATTTTGTACTTAGAAAAAATCCAAATTTTTTTTTTTTTTTTTTCCGTTTTTTTTCTTAGTGTCTGATCGAGAGAAGGAAAAAGAGGTGATTTTTAGCCTCTCTCGATTTTGTACTTAGAAAAAATCCAAATTTTTTTTTTTTTTTTTCCGTTTTTTTTCTAAGTGTCTGATCGAGAAAAGGAAAAAGAGGTGATTTTTAGCCTCTCTCGATTTTGTACTTAGAAAAAATCCAAATTTTTTTTTTTTTTTTTTCCGTTTTTTTTCTAAGTGTCTGATCGAGAGAAGGAAAAAGAGGTGATTTTTAGCCACTCTCGATTTTGTACTTAGAAAAAATCCAAATTTTTTTTTTTTTTTTTTCCGTTTTTTTTCTAAGTGTCTGATCGAGAGAAGGAAAAAGAGGTGATTTTTAGCCTCTCTCGATTTTGTACTTAGAAAAAATCCAAATTTTTTTTTTTTTTTTTCCGTTTTTTTTCTAAGTGTCTGATCGAGAGAAGGAAAAAGAGGTGATTTTTAGCCTCTCTCGATTTTGTACTTAGAAAAAATCCAAATTTTTTTTTTTTTTTTTTCCGTTTTTTTTCTAAGTGTCTGATCGAGAAAAGGAAAAAGAGGTGATTTTTAGCCTCTCTCGATTTTGTACTTAGAAAAAATCCAATTTTTTTTTTTTTTTTTTTCCGTTTTTTTTCTAAGTGTCTGATCGAGAGAAGGAAAAAGAGGTGATTTTTAGCCACTCTCGATTTTGTACTTAGAAAAAATCCAAATTTTTTTTTTTTTTTTTTCCGTTTTTTTTCTAAGTGTCTGATCGAGAAAAGGAAAAAGAGGTGATTTTTAGCCTCTCTCGATTTTGTACTTAGAAAAAATCCAAATTTTTTTTTTTTTTTTTCCGTTTTTTTTCTAAGTGTCTGATCGAGAGAAGGAAAAAGAGGTGATTTTTAGCCACTCTCGATTTTGTACTTAGAAAAAATCCCAATTTTTTATTTTTTTTTTCCGTTTTTTTTCTAAGTGTCTGATCGAGAGAAGGAAAAAGAGGTGATTTTTAGCCTCTCTCGATTTTGTACTTAGAAAAAATCCATTTTTTTTTTTTTTTTTTTCATTTTTTTTTCTAAGTGTCTGATCGAGAAAAGGAAAAAGAGGTGATTTTTAGCCTCTCTCGATTTTGTACTTAGAAAAAATCCAAATTTTTTTTTTTTTTTTTTCCGTTTTTTTTCTAAGTGTCTGATCGAGAAAAGGAAAAAGAGGTGATTTTTAGCCTCTCTCGATTTTGTACTTAGAAAAAATCCAATTTTTTTTTTTTTTTTTTTCCGTTTTTTTTCTAAGTGTCTGATCGAGAGAAGGAAAAAGAGGTGATTTTTAGCCACTCTCGATTTTGTACTAAGAAAAAATCCAAATTTTTTTTTTTTTTTTTTCCGTTTTTTTTCTAAGTGTCTGATCGAGAGAAGGAAAAAGAGGTGATTTTTAGCCTCTCTCGATTTTGTACTTAGAAAAAATCCAATTTTTATTTTTTTTTTTTCATTTTTTTTTCTAAGTGTCTGATCGAGAAAAGGAAAAAGAGGTGATTTTTAGCCTCTCTCGATTTTGTACTTAGAAAAAATCCAAATTTTTTTTTTTTTTTTTCCGTTTTTTTTCTAAGTGTCTGATCGAGAGAAGGAAAAAGAGGTGATTTTTAGCCACTCTCGATTTTGTACTTAGAAAAAATCCAAATTTTTTTTTTTTTTTTTCCGTTTTTTTTCTAAGTGTCTGATCGAGAGAAGGAAAAAGAGGTGATTTTTAGCCTCTCTCGATTTTGTACTTAGAAAAAATCCGATTTTTTTTTTTTTTTTTTCCGTTTTTTTTCTAAGTGTCTGATCGAGAAAAGGAAAAAGAGGTGATTTTTAGCCTCTCTCGATTTTGTACTTAGAAAAAATCCAAATTTTTTTTTTTTTTTTCCGTTTTTTTTCTAAGTGTCTGATCGAGAGAAGGAAAAAGAGGTGATTTTTAGCCTCTCTCGATTTTGTACTTAGAAAAAATCCAAATTTTATTTTTTTTTTTTCCGTTTTTTTTCTAAGTGTCTGATCGAGAGAAGGAAAAAGAGGTGATTTTTAGCCTCTCTCGATTTTGTACTTAGAAAAAATCCAAATTTTTTTTTTTTTTTTTTCCGTTTTTTTTCTAAGTGTCTGATCGAGAAAAGGAAAAAGAGGTGATTTTTAGCCTCTCTCGATTTTGTACTTACAAAAAATCCAAATTTTTTTTTTTTTTTTTTCATTTTTTTTTCTCAGTGTCTGATCGAGAGAAGGAAAAAGAGGTGATTTTTAGCCACTCTCGATTTTGTACTTAGAAAAAATCCAAATTTTTTTTTTTTTTTTTTCCGTTTTTTTTCTAAGTGTCTGATCGAGAGAAGGAAAAAGAGGTGATTTTTAGCCACTCTCGATTTTGTACTTAGAAAAAATCCAAATTTTTTTTTTTTTTTTTTCCGTTTTTTTTCTAAGTGTCTGATCGAGAAAAGGAAAAAGAGGTGATTTTTAGCCTCTCTCGATTTTGTACTTAGAAAAAAATCCAAATTTTTTTTTTTTTTTTTCCGTTATTTTTCTAAGTGTCTGATCGAGAGAAGGAAAAAGAGATTGATTTTTAGCCACTCTCGATTTTGTACTTAGAAAAAAACCAATTTTTTTTTTTTTTTTTCCGTTTTTTTTCTAAATGTCTGATCGAGAGAAGGAAAAAGAGGTGATTTTTAGCCTCTCTCGATTTTGTACTTAGAAAAAATCCAATTTTTTTTTTTTTTTTTTCATTTTTTTTTCTAAGTGTCTGATCGAGAAAAGGAAAAAGAGGTGATTTTTAGCCTCTCTCGATTTTGTACTTAGAAAAAATCCAAATTGTTTTTTTTTTTTTTTCCGTTTTTTTTCTAAGTGTCTGATCGAGAAAAGGAAAAAGAGGTGATTTTTAGCCTCTCTCGATTTTGTACTTAGAAAAAATCCAAATTTTTTTTTTTTTTTTTTCCGTTTTTTTTCTAAGTGTCTGATCGAGAGAAGGAAAAAGAGGTGATTTTTAGCCACTCTCGATTTTGTACTTAGAAAAAATCCAAATTTTTTTTTTTTTTTTTCCGTTTTTTTTCTAAGTGTCTGATCGAGAGAAGGAAAAAGAGGTGATTTTTAGCCTCTCTCGATTTTGTACTTAGAAAAAATCCAATTTTTTTTTTTTTTTTTTCATTTTTTTTTCTAATTGTCTGATCGAGAGAAGGAAAAAGAGGTGATTTTTAGCCACTCTCGATTTTGTACTTAGAAAAAATCCAATTTTTTTTTTTTTTTTTTTCCGTTTTTTTTCTAAGTGTCTGATCGAGAGAAAGGAAAAAGAGGTGATTTTTAGCCACTCTCGATTTTGTACTTAGAAAAAATCCAAATTTTTATTTTTTTTTTTCCGTTTTTTTTCTAAGTGTCTGATCGAGAGAAGGAAAAAGAGGTGATTTTTAGCCTCTCTCGATTTTGTACTTAGAAAAAATCCAAATTTTTTATTTTTTTTTTCCCGTTTTTTTTCTAAGTGTCTGATCGAGAAAAGGAAAAAGAGGTGATTTTTAGCCTCTCTCGATTTTGTACTAAGAAAAAATCCAATATCTTATTTTTTTTTTTTTTCCGTTTTTTTTCTAAGTGTCTGATCGAGAGAAGGAAAAAGAGGTGATTTTTAGCCACTCTCGATTTTGTACTTAGAAAAAATCCAAATTTTTTTTTTTTTTTTTTCCGTTTTTTTTCTAAGTGTCTGATCGAGAGAAGGAAAAAGAGGTGATTTTTAGCCACTCTCGATTTTGTACTTAGAAAAAATCCAAATTTTTTTTTTTTTTTTTCCGTTTTTTTTCTAAGTGTCTGATCGAGAGAAGGAAAAAGAGGTGATTTTTAGCCTCTCTCGATTTTGTACTTAGAAAAAATCCAAATTTTATTTTTTTTTTCATTTTTTTTTCTAAGTGTCTGATCGAGAGAAGGAAAAAGAGGTGATTTTTAGCCTCTCTCGATTTTGTACTTAGAAAAAATCCAAATTTTTTTTTTTTTTTTTTCCGTTTTTTTTCTAAGTGTCTGATCGAGAGAAGGAAAAAGAGGTGATTTTTAGCCACTCTCGATTTTGTACTTAGAAAAAATCCAAATTTTTTTTTTTTTTTTTTCCGTTTTTTTTCTAAGTGTCTGATCGAGAGAAGGAAAAAGAGGTGATTTTTAGCCACTCTCGATTTTGTACTTAGAAAAAATCCAAATTTTTTTTTTTTTTTTTTCCGTTTTTTTTCTAAGTGTCTGATCGAGAGAAGGAAAAAGAGGTGATTTTTAGCCACTCTCGATTTTGTACTTAGAAAAAATCCAAATTTTTTATTATTTTTTTCCGTTTTTTTTCTAAGTGTCTGATCGAGAGAAGGAAAAAGAGGTGATTTTTAGCCTCTCTCGATTTTGTACTTAGAAAAAATCCAATTTTTTTTTTTTTTTTCATTTTTTTTTCTAAGTGTCTGATCGAGAGAAGGAAAAAGAGGTGATTTTTAGCCTCTCTCGATTTTGTACTTAGAAAAAATCCAATTTTTTTTTTTTTTTTTTCATTTTTTTTTCTAAGTGTCTGATCGAGAAAAGGAAAAAGAGGTGATTTTTAGCCTCTCTCGATTTTGTACTTAGAAAAAATCCAAATTTTTTTTTTTTTTTTTTCCGTTTTTTTTCTAAGTGTCTGATCGAGAAAAGGAAAAAGAGGTGATTTTTAGCCTCTCTCGATTTTGTACTTAGAAAAAATCCAATTTTTTTTTTTTTTTTTTCATTTTTTTTTCTAAGTGTCTGATCGAGAAAAGGAAAAAGAGGTGATTTTTAGCCTCTCTCGATTTTGTACTTAGAAAAAATCCAAATTTTTTTTTTTTTTTTTTCCGTTTTTTTTCTAAGTGTCTGATCGAGAAAAGGAAAAAGAGGTGATTTTTAGCCTCTCTCGATTTTGTACTTAGAAAAAATCCAAATTTTTTTTTTTTTTTTTTTCCGTTTTTTTTCTAAGTGTCTGATCGAGAGAAGGAAAAAGAGGTGATTTTTAGCCACTCTCGATTTTGTACTTAGAAAAAATCCAAATTTTTTTTTTTTTTTTTTTCCGTTTTTTTTCTAAGTGTCTGATCGAGAGAAGGAAAAAGAGGTGATTTTTAGCCACTCTCGATTTTGTACTTAGAAAAAAATCCAAATTTTTTTTTTTTTTTTTTCCGTTTTTTTTCTAAGTGTCTGATCGAGAGAAGGAAAAAGAGGTGATTTTTAGCCACTCTCGATTTTGTACTTAGAAAAAATCCAAATTTTTTTTTTTTTTTTTTCCGTTTTTTTTCTAAGTGTCTGATCGAGAAAAGGAAAAAGAGGTGATTTTTAGCCTCTCTCGATTTTGTACTTAGAAAAAAATCCAAATTTTTTTTTTTTTTTTCCGTTATTTTTCTAAGTGTCTGATCGAGAGAAGGAAAAAGAGATTGATTTTTAGCCACTCTCGATTTTGTACTTAGAAAAAAACCAATTTTTTTTTTTTTTTTTCCGTTTTTTTTCTAAATGTCTGATCGAGAGAAGGAAAAAGAGGTGATTTTTAGCCTCTCTCGATTTTGTACTTAGAAAAAATCCAATTTTTTTTTTTTTTTTTTCATTTTTTTTTCTAAGTGTCTGATCGAGAAAAGGAAAAAGAGGTGATTTTTAGCCTCTCTCGATTTTGTACTTAGAAAAAATCCAAATTGTTTTTTTTTTTTTTTCCGTTTTTTTTCTAAGTGTCTGATCGAGAAAAGGAAAAAGAGGTGATTTTTAGCCTCTCTCGATTTTGTACTTAGAAAAAATCCAAATTTTTTTTTTTTTTTTTTCCGTTTTTTTTCTAAGTGTCTGATCGAGAGAAGGAAAAAGAGGTGATTTTTAGCCACTCTCGATTTTGTACTTAGAAAAAATCCAAATTTTTTTTTTTTTTTTTCCGTTTTTTTTCTAAGTGTCTGATCGAGAGAAGGAAAAAGAGGTGATTTTTAGCCTCTCTCGATTTTGTACTTAGAAAAAATCCAAGTTTTTTTTTTTTTTTTTCATTTTTTTTTCTAATTGTCTGATCGAGAGAAGGAAAAAGAGGTGATTTTTAGCCACTCTCGATTTTGTACTTAGAAAAAATCCAAATTTTTTTTTTTTTTTTTTTCCGTTTTTTTTCTAAGTGTCTGATCGAGAGAAGGAAAAAGAGGTGATTTTTAGCCACTCTCGATTTTGTACTTAGAAAAAATCCAAATTTTTTTTTTTTTTTTTCCGTTTTTTTTCTAAGTGTCTGATCGAGAAAAGGAAAAAGAGGTGATTTTTAGCCTCTCTCGATTTTGTACTTAGAAAAAATCCAATTTTTTTTTTTTTTTTTTTTTCCGTTTTTTTTCTAAGTGTCTGATCGAGAGAAGGAAAAAGAGGTGATTTTTAGCCACTCTCGATTTTGTACTTAGAAAAAATCCAAATTTTTTTTTTTTTTTTTTCCGTTTTTTTTCTAAGTGTCTGATCGAGAGAAGGAAAAAGAGGTGATTTTTAGCCACTCTCGATTTTGTACTTAGAAAAAATCCAAATTTTTTTTTTTTTTTTTCCGTTTTTTTTCTAAGTGTCTGATCGAGAGAAGGAAAAAGAGGTGATTTTTAGCCTCTCTCGATTTTGTACTTAGAAAAAATCCAATTTTTTTTTTTTTTTTTCATTTTTTTTTCTAAGTGTCTGATCGAGAGAAGGAAAAAGAGGTGATTTTTAGCCTCTCTCGATTTTGTACTTAGAAAAAATCCAAATTTTTTTTTTTTTTTTTTCCGTTTTTTTTCTAAGTGTCTGATCGAGAGAAGGAAAAAGAGGTGATTTTTAGCCACTCTCGATTTTGTACTTAGAAAAAATCCAAATTTTTTTTTTTTTTTTTTCCGTTTTTTTTCTAAGTGTCTGATCGAGAGAAGGAAAAAGAGGTGATTTTTAGCCACTCTCGATTTTGTACTTAGAAAAAATCCAAATTTTTTTTTTTTTTTTTTCCGTTTTTTTTCTAAGTGTCTGATCGAGAGAAGGAAAAAGAGGTGATTTTTAGCCACTCTCGATTTTGTACTTAGAAAAAATCCAAATTTTTTATTTTTTTTTTCCGTTTTTTTTCTAAGTGTCTGATCGAGAGAAGGAAAAAGAGGTGATTTTTAGCCTCTCTCGATTTTGTACTTAGAAAAAATCCAATTTTTTTTTTTTTTTTTCATTTTTTTTTCTAAGTGTCTGATCGAGAGAAGGAAAAAGAGGTGATTTTTAGCCTCTCTCGATTTTGTACTTAGAAAAAATCCAATTTTTTTTTTTTTTTTTCATTTTTTTTTCTAAGTGTCTGATCGAGAAAAGGAAAAAGAGGTGATTTTTAGCCTCTCTCGATTTTGTACTTAGAAAAAATCCAAATTTTTTTTTTTTTTTTTTCCGTTTTTTTTCTAAGTGTCTGATCGAGAGAAGGAAAAAGAGGTGATTTTTAGCCTCTCTCGATTTTGTACTTAGAAAAAATCCGATTTTTTTTTTTTTTTTTTCCGTTTTTTTTCTAAGTGTCTGATCGAGAAAAGGAAAAAGAGGTGATTTTTAGCCTCTCTCGATTTTGTACTTAGAAAAAATCCAAATTTTTTTTTTTTTTTTCCGTTTTTTTTCTAAGTGTCTGATCGAGAGAAGGAAAAAGAGGTGATTTTTAGCCTCTCTCGATTTTGTACTTAGAAAAAATCCAAATTTTATTTTATTTTTTTCCGTTTTTTTTCTAAGTGTCTGATCGAGAGAAGGAAAAAGAGGTGATTTTTAGCCTCTCTCGATTTTGTACTTAGAAAAAATCCAAATTTTTTTTTTTTTTTTTTCCGTTTTTTTTCTAAGTGTCTGATCGAGAAAAGGAAAAAGAGGTGATTTTTAGCCTCTCTCGATTTTGTACTTACAAAAAATCCAAATTTTTTTTTTTTTTTTTTCATTTTTTTTTCTAAGTGTCTGATCGAGAGAAGGAAAAAGAGGTGATTTTTAGCCACTCTCGATTTTGTACTTAGAAAAAATCCAAATTTTTTTTTTTTTTTTTCCGTTTTTTTTCTAAGTGTCTGATCGAGAGAAGGAAAAAGAGGTGATTTTTAGCCACTCTCGATTTTGTACTTAGAAAAAATCCAAATTTTTTTTTTTTTTTTTTCCGTTTTTTTTCTAAGTGTCTGATCGAGAAAAGGAAAAAGAGGTGATTTTTAGCCTCTCTCGATTTTGTACTTAGAAAAAAATCCAAATTTTTTTTTTTTTTTTCCGTTATTTTTCTAAGTGTCTGATCGAGAGAAGGAAAAACAGATTGATTTTTAGCCACTCTCGATTTTGTACTTAGAAAAAAACCAATTTTTTTTTTTTTTTTTCCGTTTTTTTTCTAAATGTCTGATCGAGAGAAGGAAAAAGAGGTGATTTTTAGCCTCTCTCGATTTTGTACTTAGAAAAAATCCAATTTTTTTTTTTTTTTTTTCATTTTTTTTTCTAAGTGTCTGATCGAGAAAAGGAAAAAGAGGTGATTTTTAGCCTCTCTCGATTTTGTACTTAGAAAAAATCCAAATTGTTTTTTTTTTTTTTTCCGTTTTTTTTCTAAGTGTCTGATCGAGAAAAGGAAAAAGAGGTGATTTTTAGCCTCTCTCGATTTTGTACTTAGAAAAAATCCAAATTTTTTTTTTTTTTTTTTCCGTTTTTTTTCTTAGTGTCTGATCGAGAGAAGGAAAAAGAGGTGATTTTTAGCCACTCTCGATTTTGTACTTAGAAAAAATCCAAATTTTTTTTTTTTTTTTTCCGTTTTTTTTCTAAGTGTCTGATCGAGAGAAGGAAAAAGAGGTGATTTTTAGCCTCTCTCGATTTTGTACTTAGAAAAAATCCAATTTTTTTTTTTTTTTTTCATTTTTTTTTCTAATTGTCTGATCGAGAGAAGGAAAAAGAGGTGATTTTTAGCCACTCTCGATTTTGTACTTAGAAAAAATCCAAATTTTTTTTTTTTTTTTTCCGTTTTTTTTCTAAGTGTCTGATCGAGAGAAGGAAAAAGAGGTGATTTTTAGCCACTCTCGATTTTGTACTTAGAAAAAATCCAAATTTTTTTTTTTTTTTTTCCGTTTTTTTTCTAAGTGTCTGATCGAGAGAAGGAAAAAGAGGTGATTTTTAGCCTCTCTCGATTTTGTACTTAGAAAAAATCCAAATTTTTTATTTTTTTTTTCCGTTTTTTTTCTAAGTGTCTGATCGAGAAAAGGAAAAAGAGGTGATTTTTAGCCTCTCTCGATTTTGTACTTAGAAAAAATCCAATTTTTTTTTTTTTTTTTTTTTCCGTTTTTTTTCTAAGTGTCTGATCGAGAGAAGGAAAAAGAGGTGATTTTTAGCCACTCTCGATTTTGTACTTAGAAAAAATCCAATTTTTTTTTTTTTTTTTTTCCGTTTTTTTTCTAAGTGTCTGATCGAGAGAAGGAAAAAGAGGTGATTTTTAGCCACTCTCGATTTTGTACTTAGAAAAAATCCAAATTTTTTTTTTTTTTTTTCCGTTTTTTTTCTAAGTGTCTGATCGAGAGAAGGAAAAAGAGGTGATTTTTAGCCTCTCTCGATTTTGTACTTAGAAAAAATCCAATTTTTTTTTTTTTTTTTCATTTTTTTTTCTAAGTGTCTGATCGAGAGAAGGAAAAAGAGGTGATTTTTAGCCTCTCTCGATTTTGTACTTAGAAAAAATCCAAATTTTTTTTTTTTTTTTTTCCGTTTTTTTTCTAAGTGTCTGATCGAGAGAAGGAAAAAGAGGTGATTTTTAGCCACTCTCGATTTTGTACTTAGAAAAAATCCAAATTTTTTTTTTTTTTTTTTCCGTTTTTTTTCTAAGTGTCTGATCGAGAGAAGGAAAAAGAGGTGATTTTTAGCCACTCTCGATTTTGTACTTAGAAAAAATCCAAATTTTTTTTTTTTTTTTTTCCGTTTTTTTTCTAAGTGTCTGATCGAGAGAAGGAAAAAGAGGTGATTTTTAGCCACTCTCGATTTTGTACTTAGAAAAAATCCAAATTTTTTATTTTTTTTTTCCGTTTTTTTTCTAAGTGTCTGATCGAGAGAAGGAAAAAGAGGTGATTTTTAGCCTCTCTCGATTTTGTACTTAGAAAAAATCCAATTTTTTTTTTTTTTTTTCATTTTTTTTTCTAAGTGTCTGATCGAGAGAAGGAAAAAGAGGTGATTTTTAGCCTCTCTCGATTTTGTACTTAGAAAAAATCCAATTTTTTTTTTTTTTTTTCATTTTTTTTTCTAAGTGTCTGATCGAGAAAAGGAAAAAGAGGTGATTTTTAGCCTCTCTCGATTTTGTACTTAGAAAAAATCCAAATTTTTTTTTTTTTTTTTCCGTTTTTTTTCTAAGTGTCTGATCGAGAAAAGGAAAAAGAGGTGATTTTTAGCCTCTCTCGATTTTGTACTTAGAAAAAATCCAATTTTTTTTTTTTTTTTTTCATTTTTTTTTCTAAGTGTCTGATCGAGAAAGGAAAAAGAGGTGATTTTTAGCCTCTCTCGATTTTTGTACTTAGAAAAAATCCAAATTTTTTTTTTTTTTTTTTCCGTTTTTTTTCTAAGTGTCTGATCGAGAAAAGGAAAAAGAGGTGATTTTTAGCCTCTCTCGATTTTGTACTTAGAAAAAATCCAAATTTTTTTTTTTTTTTTTTTCCGTTTTTTTTCTAAGTGTCTGATCGAGAGAAGGAAAAAGAGGTGATTTTTAGCCACTCTCGATTTTGTACTTAGAAAAAATCCAAATTTTTTTTTTTTTTTTTCCGTTTTTTTTCTAAGTGTCTGATCGAGAGAAGGAAAAAGAGGTGATTTTTAGCCACTCTCGATTTTGTACTTAGAAAAAATCCAAATTTTTTTTTTTTTTTTTTCCGTTTTTTTTCTAAGTGTCTGATCGAGAGAAGGAAAAAGAGGTGATTTTTAGCCTCTCTCGATTTTGTACTTAGAAAAAATCCAAATTTTTTTTTTTTTTTTTTCCGTTTTTTTTCTAAGTGTCTGATCGAGAAAAGGAAAAAGAGGTGATTTTTAGCCTCTCTCGATTTTGTACTTAGAAAAAATCCAATTTTTTTTTTTTTTTTTCCCGTTTTTTTTCTAAGTGTCTGATCGAGAGAAGGAAAAAGAGGTGATTTTTAGCCTCTCTCGATTTTGTACTTAGAAAAAATCCAATTTTTTTTATTTTTTTTCATTTTTTTTTCTAAGTGTCTGATCGAGAGAAGGAAAAAGAGGTGATTTTTAGCCACTCTCGATTTTGTACTTAGAAAAAATCCAATTTTTTTTTTTTTTTTTTCCGTTTTTTTTCTAAGTGTCTGATCGAGAGAAGGAAAAAGAGGTGATTTTTAGCCACTCTCGATTTTGTACTTAGAAAAAATCCAAATTTTTTTTGTTTTTTTTTCCGTTTTTTTTCTAAGTGTCTGATCGAGAGAAGGAAAAAGAGGTGATTTTTAGCCACTCTCGATTTTGTACTTAGAAAAAACCAAATTTTTTTTTTTTTTTTCCGTTTTTTTTTCTAAGTGTCTGATCGAGAGAAGGAAAAAGAGGTGATTTTTAGCCTCTCTCGATTTTGTACTTAGAAAAAATCCAAATTTTTTTTTTTTTTTTTTCCGTTTTTTTTCTAAGTGTCTGATCGAGAAAAGGAAAAAGAGGTGATTTTTAGCCTCTCTCGATTTTGTACTTAGAAAAAATCCAATTTTTTTTTTTTTTTTTCATTTTTTTTTCTAAGTGTCTGATCGAGAAAAGGAAAAAGAGGTGATTTTTAGCCTCTCTCGATTTTGTACTTAGAAAAAATCCAAATTTTTTTTTTTTTTTTTTCCGTTTTTTTTCTAAGTGTCTGATCGAGAAAGGAAAAAGAGGTGATTTTTAGCCTCTCTCGATTTTGTACTTAGAAAAAATCCAAATTTTTTTTTTTTTTTTTTCCGTTTTTTTTCTAAGTGTCTGATCGAGAGAAGGAAAAAGAGGTGATTTTTAGCCACTCTCGATTTTGTACTTAGAAAAAATCCAAATTTTTTTTTTTTTTTTTCCGTTTTTTTTCTAAGTGTCTGATCGAGAGAAGGAAAAAGAGGTGATTTTTAGCCACTCTCGATTTTGTACTTAGAAAAAATCCAAATTTTTTTTTTTTTTTTTTCCGTTTTTTTTCTAAGTGTCTGATCGAGAGAAGGAAAAAGAGGTGATTTTTAGCCTCTCTCGATTTTGTACTTAGAAAAAATCCAAATTTTTTTTTTTTTTTTTTCCGTTTTTTTTCTAAGTGTCTGATCGAGAAAAGGAAAAAGAGGTGATTTTTAGCCTCTCTCGATTTTGTACTTAGAAAAAATCCAATTTTTTTTTTTTTTTTTCCCGTTTTTTTTCTAAGTGTCTGATCGAGAGAAGGAAAAAGAGGTGATTTTTAGCCTCTCTCGATTTTGTACTTAGAAAAAATCCAATTTTTTTTTATTTTTTTTCATTTTTTTTTCTAAGTGTCTGATCGAGAGAAGGAAAAAGAGGTGATTTTTAGCCACTCTCGATTTTGTACTTAGAAAAAATCCAATTTTTTTTTTTTTTTTTTCCGTTTTTTTTCTAAGTGTCTGATCGAGAGAAGGAAAAAGAGGTGATTTTTAGCCACTCTCGATTTTGTACTTAGAAAAAATCCAAATTTTTTTTGTTTTTTTTTCCGTTTTTTTTTCTAAGTGTCTGATCGAGAGAAGGAAAAAGAGGTGATTTTTAGCCACTCTCGATTTTGTACTTAGAAAAAAACCAAATTTTTTTTTTTTTTTTTCCGTTTTTTTTCTAAGTGTCTGATCGAGAGAAGGAAAAAGAGGTGATTTTTAGCCTCTCTCGATTTTGTACTTAGAAAAAATCCAAATTTTTTTTGTTTTTTTTTCCGTTTTTTTTCTAAGTGTCTGATCGAGAGAAGGAAAAAGAGGTGATTTTTAGCCACTCTCGATTTTGTACTTAGAAAAAAACCAAATTTTTTTTTTTTTTTTTCCGTTTTTTTTCTAAGTGTCTGATCGAGAGAAGGAAAAAGAGGTGATTTTTAGCCTCTCTCGATTTTGTACTGAGAAAAAATCCAAATTTTTTTTTTTTTTTTTCCGTTTTTTTTCTAAGTGTCTGATCGAGAGAAGGAAAAAGAGGTGATTTTTAGCCTCTCTCGATTTTGTACTTAGAAAAAATCCAAATTTTTTTTTTTTTTTTTCCGTTTTTTTTCTAAGTGTCTGATCGAGAAAAGGAAAAAGAGGTGATTTTTAGCCTCTCTCGATTTTGTACTTAGAAAAAATCCAAATTTTTTTTTTTTTTTTTTTCCGTTTTTTTTCTAAGTGTCTGATCGAGAGAAGGAAAAAGAGGTGATTTTTAGCCACTCTCGATTTTGTACTTAGAAAAAATCCAAATTTTTTTTTTTTTTTTTCCGTTTTTTTTCTAAGTGTCTGATCGAGAGAAGGAAAAAGAGGTGATTTTTAGCCACTCTCGATTTTGTACTTAGAAAAAAATCCAAATTTTTTTTTTTTTTTTTTCCGTTTTTTTTCTAAGTGTCTGATCGAGAGAAGGAAAAAGAGGTGATTTTTAGCCACTCTCGATTTTGTACTTAGAAAAAATCCAAATTTTTTTTTTTTTTTTTCCGTTTTTTTTCTAAGTGTCTGATCGAGAGAAGGAAAAAGAGGTGATTTTTAGCCTCTCTCGATTTTGTACTTAGAAAAAATCCAATTTTTTTTTTTTTTTTTCATTTTTTTTTCTAAGTGTCTGATCGAGAGAAGGAAAAAGAGGTGATTTTTAGCCTCTCTCGATTTTGTACTTAGAAAAAATCCAAATTTTTTTTTTTTTTTTTTCCGTTTTTTTTCTAAGTGTCTGATCGAGAGAAGGAAAAAGAGGTGATTTTTAGCCACTCTCGATTTTGTACTTAGAAAAAATCCAAATTTTTTTTTTTTTTTTTTCCGTTTTTTTTCTAAGTGTCTGATCGAGAGAAGGAAAAAGAGGTGATTTTAGCCACTCTCGATTTTGTACTTAGAAAAAATCCAAATTTTTTTTTTTTTTTTTTCCGTTTTTTTTCTAAGTGTCTGATCGAGAGAAGGAAAAAGAGGTGATTTTTAGCCACTCTCGATTTTGTACTTAGAAAAAATCCAAATTTTTTATTTTTTTTTTCCGTTTTTTTTCTAAGTGTCTGATCGAGAGAAGGAAAAAGAGGTGATTTTTAGCCTCTCTCGATTTTGTACTTAGAAAAAATCCAATTTTTTTTTTTTTTTTCATTTTTTTTTCTAAGTGTCTGATCGAGAGAAGGAAAAAGAGGTGATTTTTAGCCTCTCTCGATTTTGTACTTAGAAAAAATCCAATTTTTTTTTTTTTTTTTCATTTTTTTTTCTAAGTGTCTGATCGAGAAAAGGAAAAAGAGGTGATTTTTAGCCTCTCTCGATTTTGTACTTAGAAAAAATCCAAATTTTTTATTTTTTTTTTTCCGTTTTTTTTCTAAGTGTCTGATCGAGAAAAGGAAAAAGAGGTGATTTTTAGCCTCTCTCGATTTTGTACTTAGAAAAAATCCAATTTTTTTTTTTTTTTTTCATTTTTTTTTCTAAGTGTCTGATCGAGAAAAGGAAAAAGAGGTGATTTTTAGCCTCTCTCGATTTTGTACTTAGAAAAAATCCAAATTTTTTTTTTTTTTTTTTCCGTTTTTTTTCTAAGTGTCTGATCGAGAAAAGGAAAAAGAGGTGATTTTTAGCCTCTCTCGATTTTGTACTTAGAAAAAATCCAATTTTTTTTTTTTTTTTTCCGTTTTTTTTCTAAGTGTCTGATCGAGAGAAGGAAAAAGAGGTGATTTTTAGCCACTCTCGATTTTGTACTTAGAAAAAATCCAAATTTTTTTTTTTTTTTTTTCCGGTTTTTTTCTAAGTGTCTGATCGAGAGAAGGAAAAAGAGGTGATTTTTAGCCTCTCTCGATTTTGTACTTAGAAAAAATCCAAATTTTTTTGTTTTTTTTTCCGTTTTTTTTCTAAGTGTCTGATCGAGAGAAGGAAAAAGAGGTGATTTTTAGCCACTCTCGATTTTGTACTTAGAAAAAAACCAAATTGTTTTTTTTTTTTTTCCGTTTTTTTTCTAAGTGTCTGATCGAGAGAAGGAAAAAGAGGTGATTTTTAGCCTCTCTCGATTTTGTACTGAGAAAAAATCCAAATTTTTTTTTTTTTTTTTCCGTTTTTTTTCTAAGTGTCTGATCGAGAGAAGGAAAAAGAGGTGATTTTTAGCCTCTCTCGATTTTGTACTTAGAAAAAATCCAATTTTTTTTTTTTTTTTTCCGTTTTTTTTCTAAGTGTCTGATCGAGAAAAGGAAAAAGAGGTGATTTTTAGCCTCTCTCGATTTTGTACTTAGAAAAAATCCAAATTTTTTTTTTTTTTTTTTCCGTTTTTTTTCTAAGTGTCTGATCGAGAGAAGGAAAAAGAGGTGATTTTTAGCCACTCTCGATTTTGTACTTAGAAAAAATCCAAATTTTTTTTTTTTTTTTTCCGTTTTTTTTCTAAGTGTCTGATCGAGAGAAGGAAAAAGAGGTGATTTTTAGCCACTCTCGATTTTGTACTTAGAAAAAATCCAAATTTTTTTTTTTTTTTTTCCGTTTTTTTTCTAAGTGTCTGATCGAGAGAAGGAAAAAGAGGTGATTTTTAGCCTCTCTCGATTTTGTACTTAGAAAAAATCCAATTTTTTTTTTTTTTTTCATTTTTTTTTCTAAGTGTCTGATCGAGAGAAGGAAAAAGAGGTGATTTTTAGCCTCTCTCGATTTTGTACTTAGAAAAAATCCAATTTTTTTTTTTTTTTTTCATTTTTTTTTCTAAGTGTCTGATCGAGAGAAGGAAAAAGAGGTGATTTTTAGCCTCTCTCGATTTTGTACTTAGAAAAAATCCAAATTTTTTTTTTTTTTTTTTCCGTTTTTTTTCTAAGTGTCTGATCGAGAAAAGGAAAAAGAGGTGATTTTTAGCCTCTCTCGATTTTGTACTTAGAAAAAATCCAATTATTTTTTTTTTTTTTCATTTTTTTTTCTAAGTGTCTGATCGAGAAAGGAAAAAGAGGTGATTTTTAGCCTCTCTCGATTTTGTACTTAGAAAAAATCCAAATTTTTTTTTTTTTTTTTCCGTTTTTTTTCTAAGTGTCTGATCGAGAGAAGGAAAAAGAGGTGATTTTTAGCCACTCTCGATTTTGTACTTAGAAAAAATCCAAATTTTTTTTTTTTTTTTCCGTTTTTTTTCTAAGTGTCTGATCGAGAGAAGGAAAAAGAGGTGATTTTTAGCCACTCTCGATTTTGTACTTAGAAAAAATCCAAATTTTTTATTTTTTTTTTCCGTTTTTTTTCTAAGTGTCTGATCGAGAGAAGGAAAAAGAGGTGATTTTTAGCCTCTCTCGATTTTGTACTTAGAAAAAATCCAATTTTTTTTTTTTTTTTTCATTTTTTTTTCTAAGTGTCTGATCGAGAGAAGGAAAAAGAGGTGATTTTTAGCCTCTCTCGATTTTGTACTTAGAAAAAATCCAATTTTTTTTTTTTTTTTTCATTTTTTTTCTAAGTGTCTGATCGAGAAAAGGAAAAAGAGGTGATTTTTAGCCTCTCTCGATTTTGTACTTAGAAAAAATCCAAATTTTTTTTTTTTTTTTCCGTTTTTTTTCTAAGTGTCTGATCGAGAAAAGGAAAAAGAGGTGATTTTTAGCCTCTCTCGATTTTGTACTTAGAAAAAATCCAATTTTTTTTTTTTTTTTTTCATTTTTTTTTCTAAGTGTCTGATCGAGAAAAGGAAAAAGAGGTGATTTTTAGCCTCTCTCGATTTTGTACTTAGAAAAAATCCAAATTTTTTTTTTTTTTTTTCCGTTTTTTTTCTAAGTGTCTGATCGAGAAAAGGAAAAAGAGGTGATTTT
>NC_084751.1:48021472-48026472 GCF_033978785.1 Entelurus aequoreus
TTCAGTAAAGAACTTACAGTATAAGTATGAGAGATCAGTTAGTGAAGTAAGTTAATTTATGTCAAAGTGGTCCAACTTAAACAGTCTCAACAACACCACTGTGCCTATAACTACCATCCACAGTACCGATATCCCATTTAAATGTACATTCCATGTTATTTAAACAGCAAATGCTACTTACTTTTGCTGATAAACCTTTCTTCGTGCAACACGCGACGGCGTTTAAAGCTAGAATAGCAGATTTGAATGAGATAATAAGAGTAACGCCATGCTTGCAACTTCTTCTTCGTCTTTGTACCCCGGATGCCGTGTGCCGTAAATGAGCAGAAGATGTCGCGCCACAGACATGTTCTGAGGGTACGCAGCATGGAGCGCTACTGCCTACTGGCGCTGACGAGACGCTGGCCGCCATCTTGGAGTGTGATCCGCTCCACTCAGTGCAATTCATTTGGCAGGAGCAATGAACTCTAATTCATCTTACCTCACTGAATACCACTGATTTTCACGCGCTTTTTTGTCATACGTGTAGCTATGATAAAGGACACATGTTTTATTATTCATAGTTTGCTTAACAGTAATAGAATATTCTTATATGGTATAAGTGACCAGATCAAAACTGGAATATAATCTCAGAGAAGGGGAAAAAAACGGTCAGCTATTTTTAAATTGAAGAAACAATATGATGAGGTTATATATACATGCTACATAAACAATGTATGAATACATTAGATATCTATTTTTCTTATAGACTGTATCTCTGTTGAGAGTTTATTCTGTCTTGACACTTTCTATTGATATTTTGTATTACATTCTTCCCTTAAATGATCATGTTTACAGTGATTGTTTTATATGTATTTTGATGTTTGTCGCTTTGGATAAAAGTGTCTGCCAAATACTTCAACATAAACACCTGAAAGTCTTTATATCAGCTAAAACCACCAATCTGTTTCACTGGATTCAGAATAAAAGCAAATTGTGTCTTACCCAACAATGTTAGTATTTGAATATTGTTACTTGAAGACTTATTCCTGGTTACAATTATACTGTTAAGAAAGTATTGTCTTATACTTTGCCTAAAATGAGAATGCATCATAATCATTGGCGGCTGGGGAATTTTGTTTTAGTTGTCACAATCATTTATTTCAACTTTATGTTTTTCACGTATGACATTTTTAAATGTAATTTAATTTCATTGACAAGCAATTCTATTATGGTCATACTCTTGTTTGCTAGCAGCTACAATTTCAGTACTATTGAAGATCTTTGCTCCTTCTCAACTCTGTGCTAATATTCTTTAGCATCTTTGTTTTCTACCTGTCAACTGTCAAATTAGCATCTTTGTTTTCTACCTGTCAACTGTCGGTTTAGCATCTTTGTTTTCTACCTGTCAACTGTCAGTTTAGCATCTTTGTTTTCTACCTGTCAACTGTCAGTTTAGCATCTTTGTTTTCTACCTGTCAACTGTCAGTTTAGCATCTTTGTTTTCTACCTGTCAACTGTCAGTTTAGCATCTTTGTTTTCTACCTGTCAACTGTCAGTTTAGCATCTTTGTTTTCTACCCGTCAACTGTCAGTTTAGCATCTTTGTTTTCTACCCGTCAACTGTCAGTTTAGCATCTTTGTTTTCTACCCGTCAACTGTCAGTTTAGCATCTTTGTTTTCTACCTGTCAACTGTCAGTTTAGCATCTTTGTTTTCTACCTGGCAACTGTCAGTTTAGCATCTTTGTTTTCTACCTGTCAACTGTCAGTTTAGCATATTTAGCTGTCAACTGTCAGTTTAGCATCTTTGTTTTCTACCTGTCAACTGTCAGTTTAGCATCTTTGTTTTCTACCTGTCAACTGTCAGTTTAGCATCTTTGTTTTCTACCTGTCAACTGTCAGTTTAGCATCTTTGTTTT
The DNA here is from genome assembly GCF_033978785.1 of Entelurus aequoreus. Taxonomy (NCBI): domain Eukaryota; kingdom Metazoa; phylum Chordata; class Actinopteri; order Syngnathiformes; family Syngnathidae; genus Entelurus; species Entelurus aequoreus. Next base: position 48,023,371 of record NC_084751.1, read on the forward strand.
CTACCCGTCAACTGTCAGTTTAGCATCTTTGTTTTCTACCTGTCAACTGTCAGTTTAGCATCTTTGTTTTCCACCTGTCAACTGTCAGTTTAGCATATTTAGCTGTCAACTGTCAGTTTAGCATCTTTGTTTTCTACCTGTCAACTGTCAGTTTAGCATCTTTGTTTTCTACCTGTCAACTGTCAGTTTAGCATCTTTGTTTTCTACCTGTCAACTGTCAGTTTAGCATCTTTGTTTTCTACCCGTCAACTGTCAGTTTAGCATCTTTGTTTTCTACCCGTCAACTGTCAGTTTAGCATCTTTGTTTTCTACCCGTCAACTGTCAGTTTAGCATCTTTGTTTTCTACCTGTCAACTGTCAGTTTAGCATATTTAGCTGTCAACTGTCAGTTTAGCATCTTTGTTTTCTACCTGTCAACTGTCAGTTTAGCATCTTTGTTTTCTACCTGTCAACTGTCAGTTTAGCATCTTTGTTTTCTACCTGTCAACTGTCAGTTTAGCATATTTAGCTGTCAACTGTCAGTTTAGCATCTTTGTTTTCTACCTGTCAACTGTCAGTTTAGCATCTTTGTTTTCTACCTGTCAACTGTCAGTTTAGCATCTTTGTTTTCTACCTGTCAACTGTCAGTTTAGCATCTTTGTTTTCTACCCGTCAACTGTCAGTTTAGCATCTTTGTTTTCTACCTGTCAACTGTCAGTTTAGCATCTTTGTTTTCTACCCGTCAACTGTCAGTTTAGCATCTTTGTTTTCTACCTGTCAACTGTCAGTTTAGCATCTTTGTTTTCTACCCGTCAACTGTCAGTTTAGCATCTTTGTTTTCTACCTGTCAACTGTCAGTTTAGCATCTTTGTTTTCTACCTGTCAACTGTCAGTTTAGCATCTTTGCTTTCTCCCTGTCAACTGTCAGTTTAGCATCTTTGTATTCTACCTGTCAACTGTCAGTTTAGCATCTTTGCTTTCTCCCTGTCAACTGTCAGTTTAGCATCTTTGTTTTCTCCCTGTCAACTGTCAGTTTAGGCTGCTCGCCGGCTCCTCGTCACCACTTCAAGATGGCGGCCCAATTTCTCGCGTCACAGCAGCCAATGCTGCTGCGTCAACATGTCTATGTGTCGCGCAACCCAGGAGCGCCGTAAATCCTCCGCCCTTAACGTAAAACATCTCATTCCACGTAATAAATGACCAAAACAAATACTTTTACCTGACGACATTTTACTGTTACGTTTATAGTATTTATTAAACATTTGCTCAATCAGGAGACCATCCCATCCCAGCGTCATGAATAGGCTTTTAATTTACACACACAGTGAATTGTAGCTAACAAGAACATATGCTTTTTAAATACATCTGTAATTTATAATAACTTCTTTTCTCAGTAAATGACAACTTTATCCATTATAAACAAGATGAGGCAGTATTTTTCATTTTCTTTATCAGTTTGACAGCATTTATAATAAGAATAATAAATAATAATTCATGGTCAGACCAACAAAACACATTTAGACAGGATTATTTCTCGCTTGAGACAATATGTACACTTTTGTGGATATATTTTACAGTTTCTATAATATATACAACTGTGATAAACCTCAAAGATCATCACCTTTAAATGAAAGTGAGTCTTTGAAGATATGTTTTTACAAACTGAAAATGCAGCAAATAAGAAGAGATGGTGGATGACAAATAATAGAGGTAACATTCCTTCTGTGTTGAGGGTGAACATATTCACAGTAAATAAAGGTTGATATGTTTTCTCTTATTATCACAGCTACAAAAACAGCAAGAACAGCAACTATAATATAGCATCGTGTTGTATTTACAGCACAGCAGGCCCCAGGATGGAAAAAGTCAAGACTTTCCATCTGTTTACAAAACGAGCGGTCGGGGTCCACGGGGAGGACCCAGGACATGTTGGGGAGACTTTGTCTCCCAGCTGGCCTGGGGAGGTCTCGGGAGGAGCTGGACCAAGTGGCTGGGGAGATGGAAGTCAGCAGGGCTTCTCTGCTTAGGCTGCTGCACCCGCGACCCGCAGAAGAAGATGGATGGAGAACTTCTCAGGTAGTTCAACTTCAGTGGACAGTTCATGGAGGGCTGTGGAGTTTTGGGATTGTGGTCCAGTAAAGTCTTACTGGTGATTTCCACCTGATGTCTTTTTTTTGGTCAAGTAACCAGACTGTGCAGGAACTCCTGAGACATGTCTGCATTCTTCTCATTTATTGTGGGGCATCTTTTTTATGGGTATTATTGTGGGATCTTCTTTGATGAAATAGCCTGTGAAGACAAAAAAAATGTACATCAATAAAATGTCTCATCTTTCTCACTCTTTTGAGAAAAAGGTCATGCAATTGTCTTTTAAACTGTTATATTACCTGTATATTATATTATCATGCATCCAAAGTATTTTGGTTGAAATTAAAATAAATATCTAATTGTATGTTAGGCAAGTTAGCCATCAACTTGTACGTGAAAACTATAATAATCAAATGCATAGGCAATTGTGTAATAACATCACTAATATTTATCATATATATTTATTTACTGTTACAAGCAGCTGTGATGTGGCCCTCAATGAAAACCTGTTTGACACCCCAGCTTTAACTCATTATATTGTCTTTATTTGAATAATAAAAAAAAAAAACAAGGCCAAAATAATAATAAGAAAAAAATGTTTTAATAATAATATAAAATTCTTTGTGAAGTAAAAAATATTATAAACCAAAAATAATTAAAAACATATGACACCCCTCCTTTAACTCATTACATTTTATTTATGCAAATAATTTAAAAAAAAGAGCAAAAAAAAAGAAAAAATTATTTATTTGGGAAGTTAAACTTTTAAGAAAAATATAGACACAAATATAATGAATGAAATCAGTGTATGAATGAAATAAGTTTATTTGAATGAAATACGTTTATTTCGGTCATATAATCAACCATTTTGTGTGATCAGTTTAACAGTACAGATTATACATATTTAACAATAATAAAAAAATATATGACACCCTTTAACTCATTAAATTAAATTTATGTGAATTAAGAAGTAATGGAAAATTAAATAAATGCAATTTGGAAATATATTACCATCTTTGGGAAGATAAACTTCTC